>NC_133623.1:46315362-46510362 GCF_048593235.1 Sminthopsis crassicaudata | reverse complement strand
GGGAGCCAGCTCTGCACAACGACATCCTTCCTTTTTTCCCATGGTCCCAGTTCCTCTGGGTAAGGGCCAGGCTCATCCTTTGGGATCCAGGAGGGATTGAGGAAAAGGAGTAACGACCGAGGCTGAGCAACAGGACTTGGGCTGCAGAGACTGCCCTGATGCAGACTGGGTAGCTCCTATTAGCGTTCAGGTAGTGTCTGAGCTTTTGGGGATACAGGCTGCAGCTATGGCCCTGGCATGCTAATGCACATTTCGGATCCGCTGTTCAGGCTTTCCTGTTTGGTAAAGTGCTTTGCAACCAGTTCTTGGCAGCCAGTCATTCATTTATGCAGCAAACTTTTGTTAAACATTTGCTATGAGCAGAGCTTAGGGAAGGAAGAGATTCGGAGTTTAATAAGCCATACATCTTGCCCTCATGGAGCTTGAGATCCAACTAGCCTGGTATGAGAGAGGATTATAGAGAGACTGCTAATTTATTGTACAAATTACAGAATCCCAGTGGAGGAAGGGAGTTCAGAGGTCAGCTAGTCCAAATTACACCCAAACAAAAATCCCTAGAACAACACACTTCAGTGTCCTGTCTGCCTGAATACCCCCACACTGGAGAAACCCACTACCACACAAATCAGCTCATTCTACTTGTAGATAGCGATTCAGGGGTTCTGAAAGATTTTTGATTCTTGGACCCCTTGGGCAGTCTGGTGAAAACCATAAACCCCTTTTCAGAATCATGTTTGTAAAATACACAAAGTAAAACACTTCTGATTATGAAGAAAACCAAGTTATATAAAACACAATATTAATAATGATATATAATAAATTAATAACTGGTTATCAGTGAAAAGAAGTTTACAGACCCCAGATTAAGAACCACTGCAAATGTTGAGAAATTTCATTTTCTATGAATTAGAAATCTGCCTGTCCATCTGTTATTCAGTGCTCCTGGTCCTGCCATCTACGGGGCGAACCAAACAAAGTCAGCTCTCTTTTCCATGGGTCAATCCTGCAGCAATATTTGAAGTGAGACAGCTACTGTGTCTCTTCCCCCTTCAGATTTTTTTCTTCTCCAGGCTAAAGAGTTGAGGATGAAGACTCTGAAGTTCATGATGATGAATAAGTTAACCAAAGCTACTAGTTTAATTGGGCTGAGAACCCAGGTTCTCTGGTTCCAAATCTATTGCTGTTTTCTTCCCACTACAAATGGTGCCTGGAATCAAGTGAAGACCTCTATATGGCAAATATTTTCTAGGAAATCAGTTCAATCCAATAAATTAAGGGGCCAATGTGCTTGGTAGGAAGGCATGAGAAGATGAGAGAAGACAAAATTGGGATGTTTGTCCTAGTAGACCTCACAATCTGATAAAGGGATAAAAGGATGACTTTAATACACATAATAATTTATACACCAACTGTTTTGGAAAAAGACAAACAACTTGCTAGGTGATGTCTGGGGAGGGGGGGGAAGACTGTTGCTTCCTTGGGGGATTAGGGAAGAATCAGCTCTAGAACTTGAAGGGACCTCAGGATCCAACCATCTTATTTGAGAGATGATGAAAATTAGACCCAGGGAAGGCAAGTATTATGCCCAAAGTCACCAGGTGGTAAGCATTAGAGATGGGATTTGGCCCCACATCCTTTGGTTCCAAAGTCTGGACTCGTTCTATGCTGCCTCTCATGGAGAACGTGCCATTTGCATTGTCCATGAAATCAAAAGTCAAAGTTGGGAGGAGATATTCCAAGCATAGAGACCTAAGCACAGAGGGGGCAGAAGACGGGGTGTGTTTGTGGAATAGAGTTGAAAAGTTTGACTGGAATATAGATTTCAAAGAGCAGAGTAAAGGAAGTAATTTTATAATTCAAGAGAGAAGAGAGATGGATAAAGGGAGAGAGACATTGAGAAAGGGAAAGGGAAAAGAAAAAAAGAGATGGGAGAGAAAGGAGAAAGGAGAGGGGAGGAGATTGGAGAGTAGGAGAAAGGAAGTTTCTCAGAACATTAGCTCTGACATTCTAATACATTGTCCTGAGAGTCTGTTTCCAGGCAGAGGGCTTTGGGGAGAAGGACCTGGCAAGGGTAGAGAAGGGGGGATGTGAGAGTGGGGAAGAATGGTGGGGGGGGGCGGAATGCACATCTGGTGAATGAGAGGTCAGGACATCTCCCAGAATCTCAATAATGAAAAGCACCAAAGGGGCCACAGTGAATCCAACTCATATTCATGTGGGATTTCTCCCTCCGGCCAGCATCCCTGCCAAGTGCTCATCAATGAGCCTTCTCCTGAAGCCCTCCAGAGAGGAGGGGTTTGTCATCTCCTGCCACTTTGAGACACTTCTCATTTTCAGGAATTTTTTCCTTCATCCCAAGTCTATATTTACTTTCCTGTGACTTTTAACCATTGCTACCAGTTCTGTCCTCTGGGACTGAGCCGATGGAGTCTAGACCATCTTCTGAGCAACAGCCCTTCAGATACTCAAAGACGCTTCCCGTGTCTTTCCTATATATTTTCTTCCCCCGCCTAAATATCTCCTGTTCCTTCTATTGATTGTCATGTGACATGATCTCAAGTCCCCAGCATCCTGGTTACCAACGGTCATCTGTCTCAACTTCATCACTGGGTACCTAGAATGCAATACAGTGTTCCAGCAGGGAATGGTGTCTGAAACAGGCTAGAGGACAACAGGGTGATATGTTGTCAGATTTTGCCTCCTTTCTCCCCAAATATAGAGTGAATTAGGTTAGGAGTGGAGTAGTAGGTGTGGACAGATTGATCACATACTCATAGTTTAATTCTCTATAGTTTTCTTCTTTACTAAACAGCTGTAGGTCACACAGCTGCAAAAGCCTGACCCAGCATTATGAAAGACCCCAAAATTTCCTCCCTCCCTTTCTCCTTTTCTGAGTTGACTTTTTATTTTGGTACATCAGTCCAATCTTTTCATTTTTACTGTGCCTAACCATTGAATGCCCTCCTCACTAGAATAACCAAACTCTGGTTCTGTGCTGCCAACTGGAAGGCAGAGTCCAAGAATATGGCTAACTTTGTCGTGGGCTCTAGATTTGGGCCTAAGGTATTTGGTAGCGAAGGTAATCTGCCTAAGAAATAATTAATTCTCTAAGACGATGTGGCAGTGGAACACTTTGGGACTTAGGATATTTATGGGACACATCCTTGTTGATCCTAGAGATCTGAGAGTATAGAATGAAATAAAGTGGAGCCAGGGAAACTGGATTAAAACAGAAAATTATGTTACCATGGTCTTGGAGACTTGGGAATTGATTTACAGAATCAGGAAGGTTAGCAGCTGGTGCGGATAGCCTTAAAGAAGACACCAGTCTCTCTCCTGGAAGAGAAAAACAGATCTCAGGCTTTGGGGCTGATCATTTTAAATTAGCATACTGTAGAGTTGACTATTTTGACAAGGAGATCAAGGGAACAAAGTGCATGGATAGAGCAATCCATTCACACCTGGCTGTTTTTGAGTTTACTCCTCCCTTTAGTGTGTGTGTGTGTGTGTGTGTGTGTGTGTGTGTGTGTGTGTGTGTGTGTATCTGAATAAAGTTTTGTTCTTCAGTTGGTGCTGTAAGCTGCTTGAGAACTTAGACCAAGTACACTAAGGGACTAGGTAGGTGACTGTGATAGATCTGGATCACAAGTATAGCGACATTTATATTCTTGAAAACATTTTCTGAACTTATATATTATACAGAGTGAAATGAACAGAACCAGGAGAACAATGTACCCAGTAACAATAATTTTGTAAGGATGATCAACTGTGAAAGATTTAGCTACTCTGATCAAGACAGTGACCCAAGGAAATTCCAAAGGACTCATGGTGAAAAAATGCTATCCACTTCCAGAGAGAGGACTGACAAACTTTGAATGCAGATTAAAACAGACTTTGAAAACTTTCTTTATTTTTCTTTTTGTTAGGTCTATGCTTTCTTCTGTGACATTGCTAATATGAAAATGTTTTACATGACTTCACATGTGCAATTGATATCAAATAGCTTGCCTTCTCAAGGAGAAAGGAAAAGTAGGAGGGAAGGAAAAAAATTTGGAACTCCAATTCCTTTTTATAATAGCTTTTTATTTTTCCAAATACATGCAAAGATAGTTGTCAACATTCACCTTTGCAAAGTCTTGTGTTCCAATTTTTTCTCCCTCCCTTAGACAGCAGGCAATCCAATATAGATTCAATGTGAAATTCTTCTAAACATATTTCCGTATTTGTCATGCTGAGCAAAAAAGAAAAAAAAAATCAGATCAAAAGGGAAAAAAGAAAAAAAAACAAGCAAAACTACAACAATAATAACAAAGGTAAAAATACTATGTTTTGATCCACATTCAGTCTCCATAGTTTTCTCTTTGGATGCGGATGACTCTTTCCATCACCCGTCTGTTGGAATTGTCTTGAATAACCCAATTATTGAAAAGAGTCAAGTCCATCACAGTTGGTCATCACATAATCTTGTTGATGCCGTGTATAGTGTTCTTTTAGTTCTATTCACTTCTTAGCATCAGTTCATGTAAGTCTTTCCAGGCTTTTCTGAAATCATCCTGCTGATCATTTCTTATGGAGCAATAATATTCCATAACATTCATCTACCGTAACTTATTCAGCCATTCCCCAACTGATGAGGGTATCCACTCAGTTTTGAGTTCCTTACCACTACAAAAAGGGCTGCTACAAATATTTTTGCACATGTGGGTCCTTTTCTCTTTTTTATGATCTCTTTGGGATAGAAACCCAGCAGAAACACTGCTAGATCAAAGGATACGAACAGTTTTATAGCCCTTTGGGCATAATTCCAAATAGCTCTCCAGAATGGTTGGATCATGAAACTCAAAAAAAAAGAAATGGTAGAAATTTGTTCTTATGTACTTGGGAAATATTTAATAAAATAAAGATATATAAAAAGAATAAAAAAGGAAACACATTCTGAGGATTAAATACTCTTGATTTGGAGGCAGCAGAACTTTTGCACTCAGCAGGTTGGGAACTTGACAACTAAAATTTATGACAAAAATTACAGCACACAATATGTACTTTTGATGTATGTAAAATTTATACTCAATATTTTAGAGGGAGGAATGTCATATCTTTGGAACTTTTTTTTTAAAATAAAGCTTTTTATTTTCAAAACATATGCATGGATAATTTAACAACATTGACCCTTGCAAAGTCTTGTGTTTCAGATTTTCTCCTCCTTCCCCCTACCCCTCCCCTAGATGGCAAGCAATCCACTATATGTTAAACATGTTAAAATATATGCTAAATCCAATATGTATAAAAATATTTATGCAATTCTCTTGCTGCACAAGAAAATCAGATAAAAAAGAAAGTAAATGAGTAAGAAAACAAAATGCAAACGAACAACAACAACAAAAAGAGTTAGAATGTTATGTTGTCACCCACATTCAGTTCCCTCAGTCCTCTCTCTTGGTGTGGATGGATGGCTCTCTTCATCACAAGATCATTGGAACTGGTGTCAGTCATCTCATTGTTGGAAAGAGTCCATCAGAATTGATCACCATATAATATTGATGTTGCCATGTGCAATAATCTCCTAGTTCTGTTCATTTCACTCAGCATCAGTTCAGTCTCTCCAGGCCTCTCTAAAATCATCCTGCTGATCATTTCTTACAGAACAATAATATTCCATAACATTCATATACCATAACTTATTCATCCAATGTCCAACTGATGGACATCCACTCAGTTTCCAGTGTCCACTATGAAAAGAGCTGCCACAAACATTTCTGCACATGTGGGTCCCTCTCCTTATCTTTTGAACTTTCATGTGGCATTGAACAGAGGCTTATCTCCTGTTTATCTTCCCTGCTAATCCCACTGAAGCAAGAAACTCACTTCTTTGAGCCAAAGGCTCAGACCTCTCCTCCCAACCCTGACCAATTCTAGGCTTTCCAGACAGGACAGGATTCATTTTGTTATACTTTGCTGCCTCTCTCTCTGGATAACTGGTTATTTTTGACCTCGGGAACCCATGTACCTCCCAGCCAACCAATCAGTCGATAAATCTTTATTGGTCACTTGCTATGTACAGACCCCATGGAGGAGGTGAAGTGTAAAACCTGGTTGTTGCCCTTTCTAACTGGGGAGAGGAACACAAAATATACCAAATTAATATGACAGATACTAAATGCTGAGGACTTCTCAGGACATTGAGGGGTAGTCAGGAGAACTTCATAGGAGTAATATTTAGACACATGAGGAAAATTGAGAGCTTTGAAGAGGGGAACTGATGGCAGTCTAGTTGAGAGAAAGGGAATGGAGAAAGGTTCAGAGGTAAGAATTTACAACGTATATTCAATTTAAGAATTCTTAATTGAACATGTGAAGCCTGTTGGTTCAGTAGTAGAGGTGATTCCGTGATGAAAAATGAAAAGTGAACAGGAAAAGTGTAAGACAAGGTCATAGGATAATTTATCTAGAGCTAGAAGGAACCTTACAGGCCTTTTCATTTTATGGATAAGGAAACTGAGTTATAGTAAGGTTAAGTAACTTATCCAGGGTCACACAGCTAATAAGTGATTGTGGTGGGATTTGAAACCAGATATCCAGTCCTCTATCCATAATTAGCATGTTGACTCTATCACTGTGAGAGAAAAATATACTCTATGCAGGGGACAGAGGACATAGCAAGGTAAGATCAGTTTGCCAGTGCTCATGAAGGAGACTGATGTTAAATAACGTAAGTAAGGTAGGTTGAAGCTATATCAGGGAGGGTTTTAAACACCAACCTAAGGAGAGGGGAAGTGTGCACTGAGGAGTAGAAAAGGATAGAAAGGTAGATTGAGACCAGCTCATGGAGCACTTTGAATGCTAAGCTAATTTCCTTTTATTGCCAAGAAGGGACTTTTAAAAATTCTGAGTTCTCTACCCCTGTATTGGCAGTAATAACATTTTGTTATGTAGAGTTTGCCTACAGTGATCCTATGCACAATGCCAACCCAGCCACTGAGAAAGGCTGTCAAGGTTCCACCAGGACCCCTGTTCTGGACTGGCTCTGGGAAAGCAGAGACTACTTGGTTTTGGAAATGCCCCCTTGCCCATTGTCAGAGTCTAAGAAACACATCTCACAATACCATTGCCCAATGAGACCTTCTCCAGACCTAGTCCTCCTGGAGGCCCCATGAGGTGAAGAGTTTCTCACAAATAAGAGAAGGGGGGGCAGCTAGGTGGTGCAGTGGATAGAGCACCAGCCCTGAATTCAGGAGGACCTGAGTTCAAATCTGGTCTCAGACACTTAACACTTCCTAGCTGTGTGACCCTGTGCAAGTCACTGGACCCCAGCCTCAGAAAAAAAGAAGAAAAAAAAAAAGGGAAGGGCCACTTCACACAAAAAGATTGTTTGAACTTGCTCTGCTATTTAGATGAAATCAATTAATGTCTTTTCAGAATATCAGGATAAAAGCATTGCCAAACACAAGGTTAGGGCTCTAGCCCCACCACAATCCCTATGAGGGCTAACTTGCCCAGAAGATAACCCCTCCCCTTCCATTCCTGCTCATGTCCCAGACTCATTGCCACCTCCTGTCATTGTTCCTGTTGGCTCTACGCAACCCTGAACACCTCACCTATCTAAATCCTTCAAGGGTCATCTTCTTTAGAAAATGTTCTTGAATTACTCTAGAATTAAGGTCTGGGTCTCCCAGCGCATCCAAGGCCATTGCCAATCATTATGCTCTATGTCTTGCCACTGTACCCTCTGGAGGAGAAAGCGAGGGTGATGATTTTGCACAGCCCTGACTCATTTAAATTCAATGCACTTGCAAGTCAAGATATCATCCTGCTGATGATATCTTCAAGAAAGTAGGAGGAACAACAACAACAAATAAGACTAGTTGGAAGCAAACACATTCTGCCTATGAGAGGTGTCCCTGAATGGCATGGGCTATCTTGGGAGGAAATGAGCTCTTCCTCATAAGGAGGCCTTTTTGTAGCTTGGATTTGTTTGTAGGTATGAGTTGAACTAGATGGCTGCTGAGATCTCTTCCAACTCTAAACAACGGTGATTCAGGGCTTTATTGCCTCTCACCTTCTCAGATTTCCTGTAGTACATAATTGTTCCTACAGAATTTTAAGTAACTCCAAGGCCAAGATTGGAGTTCAGGAGATTTGGGCCTCTAATCCAGGCTCTGCCACTCACTGGATGACCTTGGGCACATTCCTTCCCAGTTGTAGGCCTCAATATCTCTCTCTGTAAAATGTAGAAATGGAATTTGAACAAGATGATATCTAAGATTCTTTGTGAACGTGGAGAATTGTATGGGTGTGATTCTCTTGGCTAGCTCCATCATCTCTGGATTTGATATGTATGGATTGTACCCTGAACACAAAATGATAAGGATTGCAAATCTTCCCACAGAGATATACGCCCCTTCCTTTCATTCCATCTGCCAGTAGGAGGGTTCACAGAATCACAGGCTCCTAGATCGAGAGCCAGAAAGGACCTCAGAAGCCATCTAGTCCAACCTACTCATTTTACAGAGGAGGAGACTGAGTCCCAAAGAGGTTAAATGATGTAGGATCAAAGCTCTTGAGCTGGAAAATTCCTCTCATTTTATAGAGGGAGAAATTGAGGCCTAGGGAAGGGAAGGGACAAGCCCAGAGTCACACAATTAGTATGTTTCTGATGTGGGCCATGAAAATCGTAGACTGTCAAAACTGAAAGGAATTTTAGAAATAAGCTAGTTCAATCCCATTTAATTATTGTAAAGAGAGAAACAGAGGTTCAGGAACAGGAAGAGCCTTACTCATCCTAGAAGAAATAGTCTTCCTCCACATACACAGATAGTTAGAGGTCGACTGTTCTCAAGTTCCTTGCTTCTGAGAGGTCCTTATTTCTACTGAAAATGATGACAAAGAGACAAACAAAAACTCAGGGACAAATTTGATATTATCTGTATTACCCCCTTGAACTCTAAATGTAGAGGTAAAACTCAAGGTTACATGTGAGAGGCAGCACAGTATAATGGAATTAATTGGGCTGGACAGTTGGAAGAACTGGCTTTGAACACTGACTTGGTTCTTTCAACAATCTAGAAAATGTTTTTTTTTTAATATTTTTACTTATTTCATTAAATATTTTCTAATTACTTGTAATTTTTCAAAAATATTCTTTGCTTTTAAAATTTTGAGTTCCAAATCCTCTCCCTTCTGCTCCTCTCCTACCTTTTGAGAAGACAAGCAATTTGTCTTCATGGTCATGAAGGTCATGAAAAACATATTTCCATATTAGCCATGTTTCAAAAAAACCCATATAGCACTAGAAAGGAAATGAAAATGATGCTTCAATCTGCATCCAAAGTCAGTTCATCAGTTCTCTCTCTGGAGGTGAATGGCATTTTTCTTCTGGATTCCTTTGGAATTGTCTTGGGTTATCGTCTTGCTCAGAGTAGCTAAGTTTTCACAAAATTTCCAATTTTGCTGTTACTGTGTATAATTTTCTCCTGGTTCTACCCGCTTGACTTTGCATGAGTTCGTATAAGTCTTCTCAGGTTTTTCTGAAGCCATCTTGTTCATCATTTCTTATACTATAACAGTGTTCCAAAACAATCATATCCCTCAACTTGTTCATCCATCCCCCAATTGATGGGCATCCCTTCAGTTTCAAATTCCTCACCACCACAAAAAGAAGAGCTCTAAATATTTTGTATAACTATGTCCTTTCCCTTTTTCTTCGATCTTTTTGGGATGTAATATTGCTGAGTCAAAATGTATGCATAGTTTTATAGCCCTCTGGGCATAGTTCCAAATTGTTCTCCAGAATGGTTGGAACTGTTCACTACTCCACTAACAATTCATTAGCGTACCTATTTTCCCTTGTCCCCTGTAGTTTTGGTAATTTTTCTTTTCTGTCATGTTAGCCAACTTGATAAGTGTGAGGTGGTGTTTCAGAGTTGTTTTTATTTCTAGCGAATATTTTTAAAGCATCTACTAGTACAGTGGAAGGTACTGGTCTGGACACTGGGAGTACAAAGTTTCTTTTTTTATGATAAAGTATCTGCCCTTGGGGATCTTAAACTTTATTGAGGTGATACAATATATACACAGGTAAGTATGATACAAAGTAGGGAATGAATAGGGCCAAAGAGAGACATTAAAAATGAGGAACAGGAAGAAGACTTTTAGCCAAGGTGCATATCCTGCCTTTGGGGGTCAGGATCTGGGAAATCTGGGCAGCAAAGTTGTCACCTGAGCTGAGCCTTGAAGGATGAGAAAGAGTCTGAAAGCTGGAGGTAAGCCAAGAGTGCATTCCAGGCCAGGGGACAGCTGCAGATTGCATGTCAAAATCTGGGAAAAGCTAATTGTGTCCAATTTGGCTAGAATGCAGAGTAAGGATTGGACCCATGTGAAAGAATACTGAAAAAGTAGATTACAATTAGATTTGGAAGGACTTTCAGTGCTAGGCTGGCGAATTTGCAGCTTATCTTAGCGGCAATGGGGAGTCACTAACAGCTTTTAAGAAGGGGATTAACATGATCAGACTCATGCTTTAGAAAGAATAAGTTAGCATAGAGAGAAAAGAAGCTGCACATAGGAAGATGGGTCAGGAGATCATTGTAATCATACAGCAGAGAGATGATGAGGCTCTAAATTAAGGTGGTAGATGGGTGAGTAGAGAGAAGGGGACAAATATGGGATCTATGAGGACAGGATTGATGTGGTGACAAATTGT
The DNA here is from genome assembly GCF_048593235.1 of Sminthopsis crassicaudata. NCBI lineage: Eukaryota > Metazoa > Chordata > Mammalia > Dasyuromorphia > Dasyuridae > Sminthopsis > Sminthopsis crassicaudata. Next base: position 46,499,663 of record NC_133623.1, on the reverse strand, counting down.
CAGTTTGGATAAAAGCATGGCAGAATTTCTCCATGTGAAGATTAGGGACTTTCTCACTTAAAACTATGGAATCATTTTTGACTCTTTCCTCTCATGCTTCAAAGCTAATAATTTGTCAAGTCCCATCAGTTCCGTATTATGACCGCTAATCATGCTCTTTCTTCTAACGGTGGCCTATATTTCCTCATCTTCTCATATTTCCCAGGCTGTCACCTCATACACTGGCTACACTCTTTTTCCTTCCCTGCCTGGACCCTTTGGTAAATCTGTTCAACTCCACAATATTCCTTATATTCCAATCCCTTTCCCCTTTGATCACCAATCATTACTTGCCAAATTTCAGTCTTCTACTACTCCCATCATTTGATTCCTTCACTTCTATTTGCCTTTTCTTTCATTTGCCAATAAGCAGGGTTAGAAGAAATAAGGAAACCATGCTGATTGCAACCACTATAAATTTAATTTACATAATCTTCTTTGGGCCCTCACCACAGCAAGGCAATCCTGTACTTCTCTAATTGATTCCCACTTCCACTCCTTATACCTTTTCATCTCTTTTCCAGCCTTCCTCAATAGTTCCTCTTCCCACTTCTAAGAGGAGGACTTTAACTTATACTTGACTGAAAATGCTGATTCATTGAGAGTTCCTTTTTCTCTCTTCCTCATTTCATACCACTCAGACATCGTCCCCCACTATCTTTTCACTTCTGTCTAATTAATTAATAATGGCTGACATTTATATAGTACTTATTATATGCCAAGCACTTTACAAATATCTCATTTGACACCTCACAACAGCTCTATAAGGTAGGTATTATTATTCCTATTTTGTTGGTCAGTCATATTTCAATTGTGTCTGATTCTGGATCACCAAGGTCACCCAGCTAATGTCTGAGGCCAGATCTGAAGTAAGGAAGTAAAGCCTTCCTGTGTCTTCCTGACTCCAGGCCCAGTTCTTTATCCCCTGCAGCGCCACCTAGCTGCCACTGAAGAAAAGTGGCCCTTTTCCTTATAAAGATCCAACCCTTTGAGATCTTGAACCTATCTCCTATTTTCTTCATTATATTATCCCCCTCATGCTGTTATCCTTACTTTCTCTTTTCTTCAGTTTCCCTATTTATTGGCTACTTCTCTACTTCTTTACTACAAACACTCTCATGTCTCCTTCAGCTTTAAAGAAAATCCTCACTTGATCTGATCATCCCTGATAGTTACTGCCACTATCTTTCCTCTCTTCAGTTAACTCTTTAAGAATGCTGCTTATACTTGGTGCCTCTACTTCCTCTCTTCTCATTGGCTTCTGACCTCACCTCATTCAACAGAAACATCTTCTCCAAAGATCATCCAATCGAAAGGCTTTTATTAGCTCTCAATCCTTCTTGAACTCTCTGCAGCCTTTGAATTTGTCGATCACCATCTCCTCTCTAGCTTTTCATGACACAGTTGTCTCCTAGCTCTCCTGTTACTTTTGCCCGAACATTCCCTCTCAGCATCTTTTTGCTGGCTTTTCATCCAAATCAAGCCCACTAACCATGGGTATCCCCGGACTCTCTGTCCTCAGTCCATTGACTTCTATATTATCTCACTTGGCAATCCCATCAGTTCCCATGGGTTCAATTAGCATTTTAATTTAGATGCTTCCTATAGCAATATGTCCAGTCCCAGTGTCTCTCCTGAGCTCTCCAGTGTCACCAGCTAGTCACTGGATATCATGAACTGAATGTCTTACAGGCATTCTGATAAATGTTTAACAATCAGCTCTCTGGAATAAAAAAAAAAAAGTACATGGCACATTTTAAAGTTTTATTAGCCCCTCTATATAAAATAAAGGGATTGGACCAGAAATCTCTTAGATTCTTTCCTTAAGGAATCTCAAGAATCAAAATCATAAGATTCAAGAATTATAAGGTGTGAATCTCATGTCCTAGGATTCTGGAGGCTCTCGAGTGGCTTGATTAGCATCCAAAGGCCTTGGAGCCTTCTCTAGGTATTGCCACTAATAATTTTTCTGAGAAGCTGAAACAATGGAGTAGGACCAGCTCTCCCCCCTTCTCCCCCGCAACTGCCTCCTCACAGGTCTTAGGCACAGAGATCCAAACAGATTAGCTTCTAGCTCCCTTGTCTTCTTGCTGAGAGTATCACCGTAAAATGAATGGTTGGCAAGCCCATTCAGAATAACATACCGCAGCTGGGAAAATGAATTGGAATGCAAAGCCTGGACCGCCTAGCAGGAATTCTCCAGGATTGCCTCTGGCGAAAGCTGCCATCTAGAATGGCAATCCTAGAGCCCATTCAGTCCAGCCTGGACTTTTTATAGAAGAGAAACGGAGGCCCAGATCAGAAAAAGGACTTTCCCCAAGTCTCCCAGCTAGTCAATGGCAGAACTGGGATTTGAACCCTAGTCTCATTCCTACTGGCCCTATTCTTGGCTCAGGGAAGCAATATGATATAATGGAAAGAGCACCATACTTGGAATCATGGGATCCTATACCTAGAGTTGAAAGGGGTTTTAGAGGCTGTTAAGTTCAACCCCCTCATTTTACAGAAAGGGAAACTGAGGTTAAATTACTTGTTTCTGATCAAACAGCTAATAAGTATCTAAAAGTAGCATTTGAATCCAGATTGACCTGACTCCAAGCCTGGGGCCCTGTTAAGTAAGTCACATCGATGGGTTCAAATGACAACTTCTGATTATTATTAGCTGAGTGATCCAAGCCAAGCCATTTTCCTTCTCTGAACTTCAATGTCCTCTTCTTACTATGGAGATAATAATGCTTGTACTCCCTGCCTCATATGGTTGCTATGAGGAAAATGCCTTGGAAATCTTAAAATGCCTGAGAAATGAGAGTTGTTATTATCTGTAGCAGTGGGAATGAGGCCATTTGACTTGAACGAAATGCAGAATTAGACATACATTTTTGGACATGGCCAATGTGGGAATTTGTTGTGCTTGAGTATGCATATGTGTTGCAAGGATTTTGTATTTCTTTTTTTCCCAGTGTGTATGTGGTGGAGGCAGGGTGGGAGAGAAAATGAAATGCTGGCAAATTTAAAAGATAATAATTTAAGACACTTGATGGAAGCCATTTGGACAAAGGATTCACTTTCGATTTTAAATTCAATCCACTTTTCATTATGCTCCTACTGTGTGCAGAGCACTAAATTGCCTCCTCTGTGAAGCTGATGGAGATTCAGATCATCCAGGATATGGCACAGAAAACATAAAGAAATCTGTGAAGACCATCAAGTGGCAAAGGAATTAGCTGTGTTTTACTTGGCCCCAAAGAGTGAAATTAGGAGCAGTGGGGGAGAGTTGCTGGCAAGCAGCTTTCAGCTCAACGTGAAGAGGAAACATGGAACAATCAGAAAATGGAAGAGGCTGCATCCATTGGGGATGAGTTCTCCAGCACCCATAGAGACCCACAGACCGCTAGAAAGAACGTGGTGAGTTCTAGGAGCTCAGACACAGGCATCTTTCCCAAGAAAGGCTAGGGCTCAAAAGGTGCTGGTAAATCAATCAATCAAACATCTATCAAATGCCTATTCTATGGCAGACATTGGTGCTGGGTACTAGAGATACAGAAACAAAGAAAGCAAAGCCTGCCCTCGAGGAGTTTAGGTCCATCAGGGAAAAGATCATACATGCAAATAAGCATTTGTGGAATATATACCAAATGAATACAAGAACATTTTGGGAGGAAGGGCTCTGGGGCTTAGGACAGGGTTTCTAACCTAGGCCGTGGATCGATTTTGAGGCATCCGTGACCTGGGATAGGAAAAAAAGATAGCTTTATTTTTATAAACTCCTAAATTTAGCATTCCCTTTAATTGTTTTCTGAAAGGGGGTTCACTAGTTTTTTTTATCATGTTGATTGCCACAGAGTCCATGACACACTGGAAGGTTAAGAACCCCTGCTCTGGGGTAAATCAGGAAAGTCTTCCTATAGAAAGTAGTGCTTAAGTTAAGTCTTTTGAAGAAAACTTAGGCATTTTTAGCAATGGAGGTGAGGAGAGAGTTCATTTCGGACATCAGGGATAGTTAATGCAATAGCCCTGAGATTGGAATTGGAGGAAAGGCAAGAAACCCAGCTTTGTGGAACCAGAGAGTACGTACTAGGCAATAATGGGAAAGCAGAGTGGAGTCTGGGTAAGAAGAGTTTTACATGCCAAGCAAAGGAGAAGGTGATCTTGGAGGTGATGGGAAGACTTTGGAGTTTTATAAGTGGAGGATGGGAGAGGGGGATCTGCACTTTAGGAAAAATCACTTTGGTAGTTGTGTGGAGGATGTGTTTAAGAGGAGAAGATCGGAAAACCAATTAAAGTGTTGTTATAACAGTCCAGGTAAGAGTTGGTAAGGGTTTGAACTAGGATGCTGGCTACATGAGAACAGAGAAAAGGGATCAGATGCAAGAGATAGATATGATAGAGAGAAATGACAAGCTCTAGCAAAGTTATGACTAGCACTGCTCAAGCCTTTTGATGTAAAATCTGCCTTAAGCTCTCAGGCAGAGTACAGTACAGCCTGCTAAACAAGACTTTGCTCAAAGGTAAGCACCGTCCAGGGGAGCACAACAGACCTAGAATGAAAGCTGCCCTGATTATCTGACTTCTGCCCAGAAGAGCTATCCTGTTGGGAAAACTTCTTGCCTGAATTTCTTGTTCTCACTCCTCAAAGTAGAATTAACTTTTCAGTATAAGGATAAGAAACCAGGGCTAGTTCTGTGGCCACAGGCTGGATACAAGCAGACTCAGAGATTGAGAGTCTAGTGCCCTCCTCAGGCAATCCTTCTGGCTCCTTAAACCAACTACCCTGTCTTCCTGATTATGATTACCTGATTAACGTACATTAGGGATAATCATAAGATTTCAGGATAATAGATCTGGAGATGGAAGAGACTTTAAAAAGCCATAGAGGGAACAGCTAGGTGGCACAGTGGATAGAGCACCAGCCCTGAAGTCAGGAGGACCTGAGTTCAAATCTGGCCTCAGACACTTAACACTTCCTGGCTGTGTGACCCTGGGCAAGTCACTTAACCCCAGCCTCAGGGGGAAAAAAAGCCATAGAGAACAGAGGAATAACTGGACCTCAGAGAGATGGGGCAATTTACCTAAGATCACACATATTAGCAAGTTAGAGAATTAGGTTCTGAACCCAGACCTCCTGATCCCTAGTCCTTTATTGTTTTTATTGAGACATTTCAGTCATGTCTGACTCTTCATGATGCCATCTGGTGTTTTCTTGGCAGGAATACTACTCTAATATTGCCATTTCCTTCTTCAGTTCATTTTACAGCTGAGGAAACTAAGGCAAACAGGACCAAGTGACTTGCTCAGGATCACACAGCTACTAAGTGTTTGGAGGCAGATCTGAATTCAAGAAGAGACTTCTGATTCCAAGTCCAGTGTTCTATGCAGTACTGTGCCACCTAGTTGCCCCTGGCTAGCTGCCAAGCTAGTACCCTTTTCCCACATCATATTTGAATGCCTATTAAATGCTCAACAATATTTTCAACAGTACTGGCATGAAGTCTCTAGAAAGCAGGGCCTCTGCCCTCTCGGAGTTCAGAGTCTGGCTTGGGAGATGGGTCTTAAAACACAAGAAGCAATTTCAGTGTGGTTTAATGCTAACCTATGTGCTTTGGACTTTAAATGCAACAAGAGTTCTTTTTGTTGTTCTTTTGTTTTTTAAAATAGCTTTTTATTTTTCCAAATACACGCATAGATAGTTTTCAACACTCACTCTTGCAAAACCTTGTGTTCCAAATTTTTCTCCCTCCCTTACCCCCTCCCCACTCCCCTAGACAGCAAGCAAACCAATAGAGGTTAACCATATGAAATTCTCGTAAACATGTTTCCATATTCATCATTCTGTGCCAGAAAAATCAGATCAACAGGGGAAAAACAGGAGGAAGGAAAAAATAAACAACAACACCCAAAAGTGAATATACTATACGTTGATTTACATTCAGTCTCCATAGCTCTCTCTCTGGGTGGGGATGGCTCTTTCCATCACAAGCCTATGGGAATTGCCTTGAATCCCCTTATTACAAGAGTTCTATAAGGGAGATCTCTCTGTGGGCAGGTCGTTTCTAGAGCTTTGCAAGGGAGGTACAATGATCTCTACTCATTGGTCTCCAGACCTCTAGTCACTCTCTCCTGGACTCTGTACATAATTGTGGGAGAGTGTGTGCCAGACTTTGGGGAAGGAGTATTTTACATCAACTGTTTTATACTATACTACTGAAATACCTCTCAACTAAAAGCTAACTAACTCAGGCTATCTAGTTAAGATCAGCTGGCCAATCAATGGAAGCCTCACACTGATTGGGGCTCAGGAGCCGTAGTACTAGAAATCTCCCAACTCCTCAGGGTTGCCTCTGGAACCCTGAGGGAAGGACTAGTCACAGACCCTTTGGGGACAAGTGAGCAGCAACTGGGACATAACCTGAAAAAGGACAATAGTCTTCCCATATTGTTTCCAAATCAATATTTCTAAAGTATCACCCTGTGTCACTACCCTGCTCATGAAGCCATGGCCGTTCTTGTCACCTCTAGAATCAAATGCAAACTCCTTGTTTGGCATTTAAAGCTCTTCATAATCCTGTTCCAATCTCCCTTTCTAGACTGATTTCTCAATTTTCCCCTTATTATACTCTTTGTTGTGGCTAAACCAGCCTATTTCACTGTATATTCCATCTCCCACCTCTGTGACTTTTTATTTTTATTTTTTAAATTTTTATTTATGTTACAAATGAAAAAAAATTAAGTACTTACTATGTATCAGTCATCGTGCTAAAGCATTGGGTATATAAATATAAAAACAAGATATTGCCTTCTCTTATGGTGATACGCAGAGGGGAATTAGAGCCAACAGGGGTGTTTTATTCAGGTGTATTTATTCACAAGGATGGTGAATGGAGTTTTGGGGCAACTGATTGACTTGTCCTTTATAGGAATGGGAGTACCACAAGGGCAAGAGGGGTGAAAGAAGGAGAGGAAAGAGGACATGGGTATACTTATGGGAGGATGGCTTGGAGATGGTAAAGCAGAATAGTAATCTGGGTCATTCTCAGTGTGACTAAAACTCAACATTAAGAAGCCCAGGGCACTTTTGCAGGAGCTGTAAAGCCTGTTTGGTGGGGATGGCTGAATTCATTATATCAAGGATAGGAATTATGCTGGTACCAAGTTCTCTTAAGTTCTATGAGAAAGTCTCTGTAAGGAAAATTGAGTACTAGAATACTTAGGCCATAGCTCAGTACACTAAAAAAATTTTTAAATTTGTTTCATTTTGTTTTCATTTCTAAATTCTTTCTCTATCCCTCCCGCCTTCCCTTTTTCTGCCCATTGAGAAGATTAGGAGAACAAAATCTGTTACAAATACCTTCATGAGTTTGCACACACTGTCCTTTCTTCCTGAAATGCTCTCTCTCCTTCCCTTCATCTCTTAGAATCCTTAGATAGCTTCAGCCTTTAGCTCCCCAATTCTAGTTCCTGCAGGAGATCTTTTCTCTTCCCCTAGTTGCTAGTGGTCTCCCGACACCCAGAAACCATTGTGTTGATTTTCTGTGTGCTGTATTTTGACGTACCCACGGGTATGTTGTTTTCCCATGTTTGAATGGAATCTCCTACAGGGCAGATTCTCCTGTGTTTGTTTGTCTCTGTGGCATCTGGTGGATACAGAGGGGGTATTGAAGTGAATTGTTTTTTGGGGGGGTTTCGAATTGGCCCTGGAAAAATTGAGAAGGGATTAGAGAACTAATTGCCTGTACCAATGAGCTTTGGACTGGATGGCTACAATGGCCTACTCCCATGCTGGGGAAATGTATGGGGCCTTTCTGTCAACTGTACTGGAGGTCCAGGAGTTTTCAACAAGGAGTAAAACTTCAGCTGCCAAATAGAAAATGAGATTTGAATATTCTCTATAAGAATAAGAATACGCTGTGTTCCTGGAACATGGTAAAGTGCAATTTTATTTTATCTATGTATTCCAAAGAATCCAAGATACATCAAAGTATTGCAACTCTTTGGGAAGATGGTTTGTATGTTAGAAAGAGCACAGTCAGAGGACCTGAATTCCAGTCCTGATTCTGCCATTTACTAGCTGTGTGATCTTAAGCAAGTCACTTGACTAAGAGGTAGCAAGAGGGGCAGTGGAGAGAGGGTTGGGCCTGGAATAAGGAAGACCTGATTCAAATAGAGCCTCAGGTATTTACTAGTTGTGTGACCCTGGGTACAATGGGGATAATGAAAGCACCTACATCACAGAGTTGTTATGAGGATCAAATGAGATCCTACTCAAAAAAAGCACTTAGCACAGGCCTGGCATATAGTAGGTACTATAGAAATGCTTATTCCCTTCCCTTCTCATTTCATTTTCCTGAGCCTCATTTCCTCGTCTGTCAAAGGAAGGGATGGATTGATGGCCCCTGTATTCTCTTCCATCTCGAGGATGACCTTGGGCAAATAATTCCTCCTCCCTGGTCTTACTTTCCTCATCTGTCAAATGGGTGACATGAACTACATGGCCTCAGAAGGCTCTGATCCCTCTATAACTGACTATAACTCAGGGAGGTTAGAAGGCTTTCCCATGATCATCTAGCTGATAAAATGTCAGAATCAGGACCCCAAATGCATCTGCCACCACCATGCCACCATCTTGCTGCTTTTACTCCCAGAAAACACCAGATCAATGTGTTTTGTGTTGAATCATTTTCTTTGCACTGGCTATATCTAACAGCCCCTCTTTTTCTAACTCTAAGGTTTTCAAAGGACTCCTGGGATTTCATCAGTGGGAGCACCTCCCAAGAATGTGGCTCCACTTATGCTAACTCCTGGTTTTAGAGAACTGCCAAAGGTCCAGAGCAGTTAGGTGATTTGCCTGTGACTTAAGGCTGGGTCTCCTTGACTCCAAAGCCAGTTTTTTCCACTGCTTCTCATTCCCATTTTATAGATAAGAGATCAAGGTGGTTTAGACAACAGCCTGGGATTAGAGCACAGAACCTCAAATGCAGCTCTCCTGCCTCAAGGACGATCTCCTTTCCTCAACGGCACAATCTTAAAGCTCTTCTAGAGACAAATTTTGGATATAGGAAAGAGGTAGCATTAAACCATGGTAGAAAGACCACTAAATGGGAAGTCAGAAGACTTGTTTTGGTTCTCCCTCTTTTGACAACTTGCTGTGTGATCTTGGGCAAATTTCTGGCCCTTAGCTGTAAGACAATGGACTTGGATGAAAAGATCCCTTCCAGCTTCGATAATCTACGATTCGACTACTTTTCAACCTCCAATCAAATTTCTACATGACACCTAAGAATGACACGTTCCTAGAAAGGGTTGCCCCAAACACCTCGTTCCTTTGGATAACGACGAAGACTGAAAGCCCAGGGAAAGTTTTGTGAAGACGTGTTACCATTCTGAAAAGAGAGATCTAGAGGCCGTGCATCCAAAAGGCAAAAGGTTTCCTTTTTAAAATGTCCTGGAATGAAAACAAAGTGGCATCCTCATTATATCATGTCCTGCTTGTTTCTGTTTTGATTTTTTTATTAATATAACACAGAAGGAACAGAGCTTCTCAATGTTACAAAGGAATCTTGCCATGATGTCAGGAACACCTATTCATCAACTGCCATGGCAGGAACATTCCAAGCCTATGCAGGTGACTTGAGGCCCTCTAGCTCTCTTAACTCTTTACAGAGAAGAAGCATTTCAATGGTAAACTGCTTCCCAATCTAATGAGAACTTAGACAAAAGGAAAGAACGTCCCCCTTCTGGGAAGAAGACTGAGCCTCACATGGTCTGCTTTCCAATCTTTGCAATTAACTTGTCTAGGGCTCTTTTCTTTGTATTAGCGTCCTTCAAGGAACATAGGACCATTTGTTGTTTAGTCATTTCAGTCACATCTGACTCTTGGTGACTCAGGGTGGCCTTCTATTGACAAAGATACTATAGTAGTTTTCCATTTCCTGCTCCAGTTCATTTTACAGATGAGGAAACTGAGGCAAACAGGGTGAAGCCACACTTCTCAAATCTCTGGTGGATTTCAACCATTGCCATTATTAGCAGTTCAAATCTTTGAGTTAAGAATTGCCCTATTCTTGGGTATTTAAACATGTAAAATCTTTCACTTTGGGAATCTCTCCTCCCCTAGCAAATGAGTTGTTAGGGGAAGGAGTGGGTGGTTGCCAGCATCACTGAATACAAACTCATTGGAATTTAGAGCTGGAAGGTGCCTTCCAGATCTAATACTTGCTCCTCATTTTACAGATGAGGAAACTGAAGTCCCTACAGGTGAAGGGTCTTGTCTAAAGTTATGTATGTAATAAATGTGAGAGCTAGGATTCACACCCCTGACCTCTCACCTGATCTAGCCTTCGTTCTAATGTACTGTGCTGATCTCAAGATCTGGCTCAGGGCAGGCTCTATTTTCTCACTTATACCTATGTTGTTTGTTGGCCCTTCCAGAAGGTTTGCCATTCCCTGTAGACAAGGGCCCTGCTTGACCCCAAAGGGTTGGACTTGGATGAAAGGATTATGGGGAAGCAGAAAGCTGTGGCCTTAAGAAAGAGACTTGACAGAGTGAGCAAATGGCCTTCCCCAGAATGTCTCCATGAGCTCCCCACCTCCTTGGAGAGTCTCAGAGGTCAGCTGGACACTTGCATCAGATGTTATCAAGGGGGTTCTTGGTCAGGAGCAGGTTGGGCTTGATGGCCTCTGAAGGTCTCTTTAGATGTCAAGGGTATGGGACTCTAAGAACATCTCCATCTGTTCTATTCCTAGCTCAATGGTAGTAGCCAAAGACAAAAGGGAATGGATCAAAGTTGGGGAAAAGCAGAACTCAACACAGAGAGCTGGTCTGTTTGACTAAAGAGTTATATTCATTCTTTTTCCTTCAGGCTTATTTCGGACCTAGCTGCCTCAGGCCTGTGAAAGAGGCAATGGCCCCTTTTAATGGTCAGAAAACCTGCCTTTGAAACCTGGTATTGATCCTTGCTACTTGTGTGATCTTGGCCAAGTCCTTCCCCTTCTGAAAGCCTAAGCATCCTCATCTGTAATATAAGGAGAATGGATTAGGTAAGTGGACTCTAAAGTCTCTTCAAGTTGTAGACTGTGATGCCGTGTGTTATCATGGGCAAGACCCTTCATTGCTTCTCATCTGTAAAATTAAGGGGTTAGACTAGGACAGCAATTCTTGACCTGGGGGCCACAGACCTTCAAGGGATTGTGGATAGATTTCAGGGGCTCCATGTACTTGAATGGGAAAAAAAAACTACATCAATATTTTCACTAACTTTGGGTTTCCTTTATAATTTTATGTATTTTATTGTATGTTTTTAATAACATTATTTTGAGAAGTATTTACAAGCCTGTCATGGGGGGGAGGGTGTTTCAGAGCAGACAAAAAGTTTAAGAACTCCTAATTTTCCAGTCTCTTCTACTTCCAAGTCTTTTTTCTTCTAGTTAAATCTCTTCCAATTCTGACATAATTCTACATGTTCTTCTTCCTGTCTCGAGCAGCACACTTGGCTTCCCCTCCATGTTCAGAGTTATCATCAGATAACTCTTTGTGTTAAATGGCTGAATTCAGTTGAATGACAGTATTGATCTCAAAGACCAAAGATGGAGAAGGCTAGGATGGTCTCCATGCTTGGTAACTCAAGGGTATTGGGTGGAACCCAAACATGTGTTCCATCTTCACACAGTCCTCACCTTCCTGCCCCCTACCTTGAACCTAAGAGACCGACAGCCAATAAATGAGGGCCTGAAACTGTGATCCCATCAGGATCCCTTTCTCATTGATTGAAAATGGCCTATAGCTCTGTAACGAAGTAGAATTAACAGACACAGTGACTGGGCTATTGTGGATTTGTGGAATTGTGGGATAGAGACTATACTTTGGTGTAGGAGACTCCTGAATAATAAAAGTCCCTCAACTAATGCAGGTCAGAACCTTCTCTATCATTTCTAATCTTAGAGACTCACACTGAGTGGTTAAATGATTTCCCAGAATTACTTAGCCAATGTGTCAGAATTGGGACTTGTGGTTTCCATGGGCCTGTCTCTCTCGTCCCTTAGAGATCATCTAGTCTGACTTTCATTTTACAGGTGAGGAAACAGAGACTCCAAAAAGAGAGAAATCATTGGCATTAGATCACATGGCAGACACCATGACAAAGCAAGCTTTACTAGGTTCCCAGATAAGAATCGATAAGAATCCTTTTGCAGGGTCTAGCTTCCTGGCTGAGCCTGCTAGGTCCAAGTCTGTCTTACTTGGAATCAGGGAGTCTCTCACTGATATCAGCCTTTCAAAATGTCTGCCAGATCTGGGTCACGTGTACCGTTTGTTTGGGTCCTTTCCACCCCTCCTATGTTGCCTAGCAAGAGCTGAATGTCAGAGGTCCTCGCCCCTTAAGTCGGGTCCCTGCCATTTACTGACAGTGTGGTCTTGGCCATGCCTTTTGTCTTCCAAAGCTCTTGATTAGTCATCTCTCCAACGGAATGGAAGTTGAGGATTAGCTGATCCTCTCAGCTCCTTCCTGATAGAAGCCTGTCTCTGCTGGGGCAGGGGTGGGTGATGGCCTCTTGCCCAGGAAAGCTTCTCATTAGGTTTCTTGGAAATGTCTAGGCTCTTGATGCCCCTTCCATGTGTATAGGCATTATGAGTAATTCCTTGGGTGGATCCCCTGTTTCCAATAGTTCCTTTGAAAAAGCTTTCTTGCCCAAACAAGTGAGAAATCTATTCTCAGGGAGTTACTAAGTAGGCACCAGAGTGTCTGATTTTCTCCAGAGGCTGAGCCCCTCTCTCAGTTAGTTGGCTATTTGTGAGGAGATATGCTGAGGAAGCCAGATCATTAGGGAGTTTTTGATGGCTTGCCACCAGAGCCAGCTCATGAGAAAGAGGAGTCGTGGCTACCTGGCTAGTTGGACAGAAGAGAAGGAGGCGGACTTAGTGCTTGGCACTATGTCACCCCTCAGTACTTTCTCAGACTGTTCGTTATGCCCACTTTGACTTTCCTTTCCTTCCTTTCCCAACCTTCTTAGCGTTTTACCTTACCACTGTCCCCTGTTCTACCATCTCTTGCTCCCTCACCCTATTGCCACTCATCTCTTGCCAACCCTTGCCCCTGGTTTATGCCTGCCATCTTCCTCTTCTGCTCCTTCTCACAAACTACTGAACAGAGTTAGAGGAAATCCCAGGCTCATGTTATCCAGGCTTAGCTGGGACCTTACTGGAGTACAGCAGCACTTTTATTCTTCCCTAATTGGTTCCCTGCCTCATTCCCCCAGAAATTATTAACAACTTTGCCTCCCTCTTCAAGCTTTCCTCTCCTTCCCCCATCAGCTAATGACCTCATCGCTTACTTTGCCCCCTTCTCTTCATCTCAAAACCCCCTGACATCATCTCCTACTCTTTCTCCTTTTCCTCCTGAAAAAAGGGTGGCCTCTCTTGGCAAGGTCAATGCTTCTCTATGTGCACTTGGTCCCATCCCCTCCTGACTTTTCTTGCATTTTCTTCCTCTCTTGAGTTTTCAACCTCTCCTTCTCTCCCTGTTCATTCCCTAATGCTCAAGTCTTTCTCATCCTTCGCCTACACCATACCCTACCTCCTCTTCAAGCAATTGTATTATATGCCTGCTTCCTTTCTCAGCCAAACTCCTTATAAAAAGCAGTCTACACCTGCTGCCTCCCCTTCTCTCCTCTCATTCCTTCCTCAGCCCTTTGCAATCTGGCTTATGACCTCATCACTCAAAAGGAACTGCTCTTTTCAAAGTTACTAATGGTTTCTTTATGGCCAAATCTGGTCGTCTGCTCAGTCTTCATCCTTCTCACTCCATGTGCTACACATCCTGTCCTCCAGAATGCTCCCTATGCCATATAACCAATCAGTTGCTATATCCTGTCCTTCCCATTTCTCCAATGCACTCCCTTTTCTTCATCCACGCTGCTACCACTGTGGGACAGACCCTCATTATCTCTCACCTCCTAACTGGTCTCACTGCCTCAAGTCTCACCCCAGTCCAATCCAGACTATACATTGGCCAAAGTCATTTTCCTTAGACTCATTACTTGTCATATGACTCTTGTACTCAACTGATGCCAGTGGCTTGCCGTTACCTTGAGTAGAAAATGCAGTTTTCTGGATAGCTTTTAAAACCCAGTACAGTCTGGCCCTAATTTAGCCTTTCAGCCTCATCGACCATTACTCCCCTTCTTACACATTGCTGTCCAGCCCAATGGCTGCTATGCCATCTCCTGTCTTTGTGTCTTCCCACTCTGTGTCCATATACTTGAAAGGCATTTTCTCTTTCCCTTTATGTGGTAAGGGAATTCATATCTTTTAAAATACAACTCAAGCATCATATTCTATAGGAAGTCTTCCTTGATTCTCCAATCTGCCAATGCTCTCCTTCCCAAACTAACTTGTCTTGAACTATTTTCTTTTCTTTTAAATAGTTTTGAAATTTCAATAGTATTTTACTTTTTCAAAAACACATAAAGATAGTTTTCAACATTCATTTTTGTTAAACTTTGTGTTCCATATTTTTCTCCCTCTCTTATCTCCCCCCTTCCCAAAAGAGCAAGCTATCTGATATAGGTTATATGTGTGCAATTCTTTTAAACATATTTTTGCGTTTGTCAGGTTGTGCAATGAAAATCAGGCCAAAAGAGAAAAAATCATGAGAAAGAAAAAACAATGCTATGTTGTGGTCCACACTCAGTTCCCACAGTTCTCTCTCTGGGTGTAGTTGGCTCGCTCCATCACTGAACAATTGGAATTAATTTGAATCATCTCATTGTTGAAGCTATCCACTTCCATCAGAATACATCCTCATACAGTATTGTTGTTGAAGTGTATAATGATTCCCTAGTTCTGCTTGTTTCACTCAGCATCAGTTCCTGTAAGTCTCTCCAGGCCTCTTTGTATTCCTCCTGCTGGTCATTTCTTAAAGAACAATAATATTCCATAACATTCATATACCATAATTTACCCAACCATTTTCCCATTGATGGGCATCCACTCAGTTTCCAGTTTCTGGCTACTACAAAAAGGGCTGCCACAAACATTCTTGCACATCCAGGTCCCTTTCCCTTCTTTAAGATCTCTTTGGGATACAAGCCCAGTAGTAGCACTACTATCAAAGGGTATGCACAGTTTTATAGCTTTTTAGGCATAGCTTGAGCTACTTTCTATAGTAGATTTATATTTATTCACTTGATGCTTATGATAGATATATATTTACATATGCACTTGCTGTCTATACCATTCGAATGTAATAGGGACCATTTCATTCTCTGTATTTGTATTGCACAGTGCTTGGTGTATAGTAGGAACTTTAAGATCTGTTTGAATCCAATTGGATTTTGGACAGGTAGATGGCGCTGCAGAGCCTAGAGTCAGGAAGACTCATCTTCCTGAGTTCAAATGTAGCCTCAGACACTTACTAGCTATATAAACCTGGGCCAGTCACTTCATCTAATTTGCCTCCTCATCTGCAAAATGAGCTGGAGAAGAAATGGCAGACCACTCCAGAATTTCTACCGAGAAAACTCCAAATGGGGTCACCAAAAGTTGGACAAATGAAATATGACTGAGCAACAAAATTGGATTCAACCTGGTAAAGGGATTGGTTAAGAAAGGCTCTTTAAAAAAAAAAAATAAAGCTTTGTATTTTCAAAATATATACATGGATAATTTTCAACATTCACCCTTACAAAACCTTGTGTTCTAATTTTTTCCCTCCCTTCTCCTCAACCCCCTCCCCTAGACAGCAAGTATATGTTAAACATGTTCTGTTCTTCTATATGTATTTCCACAATTATTTTGCTGCACAAGAAAAATCAGATCAAAAAGAAAAAAAGTGAGAAAGAAAACAAAATGCAAGCAAACAACAATAACAAGAGTGAAACTACTATGTTGTGAACCACATTCAATCCACATAGTCTTCTCTCTGGGTGCAGATGGCTCTCTCCATCACAAGATCATTGAAACTGGCCTGAATCACCTCACTGGTGAAAAGAATTGATCATCACATTATCTTGCTGTTGCCAGGTACAATGTTCTCTTGGTTCTACTCACTTCACTCAGCATCAGTTCCTGTAAGTCTCTCCAGGCCTCTCTAAAATCTTCCTGCTATTCATTTCTTATAGAGCAATAATATTCCATAAAATTTATATACTTGTTCAGCCAGAAAATGGTTCTTGAGCCTAGAAACAGAGCTGTAATAAGATATGACCTCCCCAGAGCAGACTTCTGCCACTTGGTGAAATGACTGTTTCTGCTTCTTTATCCAGTCTCAAGCTGATCTCTCCAGGAAATCCTCACCCAAGATTGGCCTTTCTCCTCTCCAGAACTACCTTCCTCTCCCTGGTATCTTTCCAGCTTCCTCCCAGGAGCTTCAGAACCATGGGGGGCATAAGCCAGATTCTCAATGGGAAGGGTCATCCCCTCTCCTTGTGAAACTCCACAATAATGGAGTAGACAGTCCTTTGGCTCTTGCCCGCTGCCCTGTGCCTTTGTCCCCTGTCCCCAACCCATCTTTTAAAATAATTTTTTATTTTATTTTTGCCCCCAGCCTTTCTTAAGTGAATTTTCCCCAGGTATAAAGATTCCTGGGTATGGCTTTGTATAGCCATGTCATATAGTGAGAAGGAGAGAGGTATGAATCTCAGGAGAACTGAATTTTAAACTCTGACCTTCCATTGGTTCATGGCATAGCCTTGGTCAAATAATTTCTCCCTGGGTCTATGTTTCCATGTCTGAAAAACTGGGGCACTGGGGCCCTGGTGATCCCTAAGGAGTCCTTTTAGATTGAAAAAAAAAGAGAAAGGTCTATCTGTATTCATTTATTGGAACCCAGCTCTGTAGCTCTGAGATTCCTCAGGAGTGAGAGGGAGAAAGACATCTCCCACTGAGTTGCTTTTATCACTTTCCTCTACCTTGAAAATGATGAAAGGTTACCATGGTTTCTAAAAGACCAGTCCTGCCTCCCCTACTCCCTGTACCCTGTTTTTTTTTTTTTTTAAACTTCCGGGTTTTAAAACAATAACTTTTGTGGAAAGGCTTTTGATTTTGAGAGGCTCAAATCCATCCTCACTCTGCTGGGGTTATAAAAATATTTCTTTCGACTTCTTATATTTGCCCAGAATAAATGTGGATCAAAGAGTTCTAGGCAACCATAAAGCCAGGATGAAGGAAAACTTTGTCTCCTGTCTATCCTGTGGCGGCCCCTGAATAATGAATTTTTTTTTCAGGTTTGTACAGAGCCTGTGCAGTTCTGAATCTAGAGAAAGCCCCAGTTCACTTAGCCAATATCCTCTCGAGGGAAAATGTTCAATGTGGAAAAGAAGATGTTCACATGTTCCATATCTCCAAACTTATGTAGAGGTGCTGCTGCAGAATGGGCATTGGATTAGGGGCAAGCAGATTGGATTTGAATCCCTGATCTTTCTACTTTATCTACTTTATTACCTTGTGGTCTTCACCTCTCTGGGGGTTTTATAGTTTTCCTCTGTAAAATGAAGGGATTGTACAAGATGATCTCTGAGGTCCCACCCAGCTTCGCTTAGGTGATACAATGGGTGACTCCAGGTATCTATCCAGGAATAGTTTATGCACATAAACAAGAGTCTGATTCCCAGAACTGCTTTCCTCCAAAGCTCTTCCTGATTTTGCAGTTTCATGTCCAATTATCTTTTTAAAAAAATTATATTACATTATGAAAATCCTTGTTAAAACAAGGAAAAACAAAACGAGCTTTCCTCTGTGAGATCTGACGATGCCCTGTGTGGCTCTCGCTTATAGACAAAGTCATGTCTGTCAGGGCTAGGATGCGCCTTGGAGATCATTTTACAGGAGTCCTTCATTTTATGGAGTGGGGATGAGAGGTAGAGAGAAGTGAGTAGATAAGGAGAGGGTCACAAGGGCAGGGGACTTCCTCTGGGTTTAAAATACTGCCATTACAGATGAGATGGAACTGAACTTGTGATTTCCCTGGTATAGGGAAATCTCAGATGAGAAAACTCCCTTTTCCAATATAAGCTGGCACTTTGTAACTTATAAGACTTCGAATCTTAAGAGAGCTTCCCGGGCTACCAAAAAGTGAGGTGACTAGGCCAGGATCACATAGCCAGTGTGTGTAAGAGAGAGGATTTGAATCCATGGCTTCTCAGCTCCAAGAATCTCTCTCTACCTACTAAGCAACAGGGCCTCTGGAATTATAGGTAATTTATGGAAAATAGATGATCTTTTATGTGGCATACAATCTAGTTGGAGAGATAAAACTTGGAGTAACCTAGTATATTGGAAGAGGCTCTTTGAGCAAAAGAGATCATGAGGTCTGGAGCTGGAAGGCATCTCGGAGGCCATGTAGTCCAACCCTCTTATTTTTATAAAGGAGGAAACTGAGACCCAGAGAAGGCAAGGGACTTGGCCAATATTACTGGACTAGTGAGTGTCTGAGGCAGAATGTGAATTCAGGGCTGTTTGTCCCCAGTGCAAATGCTCTTTCTACATTGCTTTGGATGCGCTGCCATTCATTTGCTTTGTTATCCAAGTCACTTTCTTTTTTGAGGACTCATTCTCCATTTCAATGGCTCTCTTATCTGGGACAGTCTTTGATTTAATATCTATTACCTAAGAATAATAGAAGATCATCTCTAAACAGTCCCTGGACTGCATGGTATCAGTTTCAAGCACTAGAGCAATTCAGAGAAGGCAAAACTCCCAATGCCAAGGGTGAGGGATATGAAGACAGGCCTGGATCTGGTAGGATGGGGACTCCGTAGAGGAAAGACCACTCCCAGGTAGGGGCAACAGCCTGTGGGAAGGCATCAGATTGAGACTGAGTCTGGTAAAGACAGGGGAGATTTTTTTAAAAAGCCAGAAAAAGACTGGAATGGATGGGGTGTCCATTGCCTTCCCTCCCGTGCATTTTAGCATATGCACATAAATGGATAGATGGGGTTTATTCCTAATCTCAAATAAGAAGCTTCTCAGTGAGCCATGTCTTAAAACATCCTCCACAGCTCATGAGCTGCTCTTAACGGAGAGGAGAGGAGGCAGGAAGATTAAAAAATATCATGAAATTGGGGAGGAGGGGAGAGGAGGAAAGTTTTAACCATCCTCTTTCCATTTCTGAGCTTTAGAATATCACAGCAGTTGGGAAGGTAATCCCTAGTCTCTATTCTTCAGGAGGTAGAAGGCATGAAAAGTAATTTCAAAAATACATAGCTAGAGTTCCAGCCCTGGAAATAGCCCCATTTTCAAATAGGCAGGTAGCCATATCTGCTTGCTGAAATGTGGAGAGCCATTTAGGCCAGTGGAAGTGACCTCATGTGTCCGATCACCTTGCAGCAAGGCAATCAGCAATGCAATTAAGATCCTAGAAGCACAGGACTTCAGGCTGAAAGCCTTGATGTCAGGAAAAACTTCCTAATAGAGAAGTTAGCTCCCAGGGGAATGGGCTTGCTTGGAGCCTAATGGCGACTTCCCAGTCACTGGAGATCTTCGAGCAGCAGCGGTTGGATGGGGACCACTTGTTAGGTGTGTTACAGTAGGGATTGTTTTCCCAGAAGAGTTGGAACAGATACCCTTCAATGCTCCTTCCAACACTTAGATTCTATGGTTTGTGATATTTATATAGTATTTTAAGGTTTACAAAGCACTTTTCATCCAGTATCTCAACTGAGTCTCAGAACAACCTTAGGAGGTCAGTGCTGCTGCTATTATTATCCCCATTTTACAGATGAGGAAACTGAGGCTCAGAAAGTTTTAGTGCGTTGCCTATGGACACACAGATAAGTATCAGTGGTACCATTTGAACCAAGGTCTAGCACGCTTTCTACCATACAGTTACAGTTCTCCTATTTGCCAGTGCTCAGACTTCTCTTTCTGAGATGTATCATGTAACAGTTGTCCATGTAAGAAGCTTTAAGGTTCAAGATGTCTAGCAGATGAGAAATGGCGGTTCTTCTGGAGCCATGTTCCCCTAAAAAGCTGTTGGACCAAGCAAATTCTTCTGACAGTGATTTGGGAATCTACTACATGCAAGGCTAGAAGTGCTAGAAGCTGGAATAGAGGGTGGTTTGGGGTTGTTGTTTTGTTTTGTGGACTAGACCCGTGGTTTCATTGGTATAAAGAAATCCTAGAAGAAGAAACTTCCTTTTTTTAAAGTCTTAGATGGTTGAGAAGTTAAATGTGACCCCGAACAGGGACATATAGCCAGTATGCATCAGAAATGGGATTGGATGTCAGTCAGATCTTCCTGACTCTGAATTTGTCTCTATAACCTACACTAGGCCCCCCCCCCACACACATATACACACACACACACACACATACACACACACACACACACATACACACACACACACACACACACACACACACACACACAGAAAGAGAAGGCAAGAGATAAGAGAGACAAGAATAGAGAGAGAAAAGTGACAGAGAGAGAGAGACAGAGAAAGACAGAGAGATGACAGACTACAGAGAGAGAGAGAGACTGAGACGCTGAGAGATAAATGACCTGGGCCTGCCTTCAAGGAGTTTAGAGCCTTGTGGATTTCCTAAGTAGAATATCTAAAAGTTGCTCCATTCAACTGTGTTTCCATGGAAAATATGATTAATGAATTCCAGCATTCAGCAGAGTTGGAGTGCTACGTCCACTTTTCTGTTTTCTTTGCTTTGGGAAAATGGAGGCAAATAGACCAAATTTCCTTTTCAAAGAGACAGAGGAAATAATAACTTAAATGAGCATAATACCTGGAGACTTTGAAGAACCTGAGTTGATGGACAGAAAAAAAGCATGTTTTTCTTTTGTTTCTAAAAAGCATCATGGTACAAAGGGAGACAGCGGTGTTCTAATGGAATAAGTATGGACTTCAGAGTTGGGGGATATGGGAGCCTCTCATCTGCCTACTGCGTGATTTTGGGCTTCAGCTTTCTTATCTGCCAAATGAGTGTGTTATGAAAGAAAATCTTTGAGGTCCCTGCCAGCTCCGAATCAAGGATCATAAATGAGATCTAAACAAGGCGCTTCACTCTTCTGGGCCTCAGTTTCCCCTTCTGTTAAATGAGAGGATTAGGCTAGAGGAATCCCTGAGGTCTGTTCTAGCTTGGGAGCTATGATTCTAGTTGATGATGATAGTACAAAAGATCATTGTGAAGGAACTGGGTTTATGTCCAGGCTCTGGAATTGATTAATCCTGTGGATATGTGTAAATCAGTGATGGAAATGGCAATGGTAAAACCGGGACTGGGTAGAAGTCCGAAGGCTTGGGGTCTAGTCCTGGCTTTGGGGCAGATTAACCTTGGTACATGGCCTCTCTTCTCCCCAGGTCTCAGCTTACTCCTCTGGCTGGTGGAAGATGAACTTTGCAACTCTATGATTCCACATCCTTTCAGGAAAATCATTTCTCTTTTACTCTCCATTAGTTCTCATATAAAAATGAAGGTTTTAAGCCTTTTTTTGTGATAACAGCATTTTGTAACCTTTAGGATTCTATAGGATCGAGGGCTACCATTGCCATTCCTGCGTATTCCCCTAGAAATCTTGCCTCTCAGAAGTTAAAGGGTTTCAGAGTCTCTGGGGTCATTGATTCTCACAACCATGAAGGGCAGGAGAGCTAAAAGGTTCAGAAAGTTGGGGCTGCCTTTGACGTGCCCAAGAAGTGGGGTCAAAGCACGTTAAAGCTGCCCAAGACTGAAGTGCTTGCCAGAATGAGTTTGTTCAGTTTGATCTTTCCCAGAAGACACCTGCCCAGCATGCTGCTAGGGTCAAAAAGGCCAATGAAGCATTGGGCATCACTTAGAAGGCTGCTGGTCCAAATCAGCAAACATTATCTTGTGCACATAAAACCACAGTGTGTCTGGGCCGGGAACACTACGTGCTGTTCTGCTCCATGCAATAGTTCAAGGCCTCAGAACTAAGAAAGGTCTAGAAAAGGGGATGCAAAAGAATCTGAAGGGTTGGGGCCAGTGGGATTGGGGAATAGGGAGGTTGTTATTTTTAGAACTGATCAAAAAGATTGCTGGGAAGAAATATGATGGAAAGAGGAGCAGCTGGGATATGTGTGTGGGAGGAGGACCTCCTGGGCTTGAGAGCCCCTTCTGCTACCAGCTAGCTATGTGACCTTAAATAACTTATGTTGCCTTTGTAGGCCTCAGTTTCCTCAGTTTGTCAACATAACCAGTAGACTGCATGGTTCCCAGAGTTCCTCCCAGCTTTGACTTCCTGTGTTCTGACATAAATCCAGTTCTG
The DNA here is from genome assembly GCF_048593235.1 of Sminthopsis crassicaudata. Lineage (NCBI taxonomy): Eukaryota > Metazoa > Chordata > Mammalia > Dasyuromorphia > Dasyuridae > Sminthopsis > Sminthopsis crassicaudata. The sequence goes on along the minus strand of NC_133623.1, from coordinate 46,477,401 downwards.
ATATTCTAGGCTGAGTGTTGATGCTTTCTAATTTTTATTTCTTATTTTTTTGCTCCCAGTGTTAAACTCTTTTAAGTTGGAAACAAAGCAGGATTCCTGGGTAGATGAACCTCCAGGCCCATGGCTGAGGTCTTGGGATTTCACTGCCTTTCCTTCTTTTCTTTTTTCTTTATTTCTCAGCAGAGAAAGCAGCAGGAACCCTCTCAAATGCAAAACCAAGAAAAGAATTTCAGCTTGGGGGTCGTGGCTGAAGAACGGGAAATTCTCCCATTGTGGGGAGGAGTTTGGGAAACGCCTTGTGAAAATGAGGTACACTAACGTCCTCTGGCACACCTCTTGTGTTATGAAGCGAGTGAGCCTTCTAGCAGACCATCCAGGTCCCGTTTACTTCGGCAAAAATCTGAAATTCATTTCACAACAAATATTGATCAAGAAATCCAGGGACAGGCTACAGGAAGTGACTTCTGCCACCTAAGAAGTTCACAATAAGTTAGCCAGAAGCTGGCAGTCAGAAGGAAAACGAGCAATCAGTAAATCCAGAACCGATTTGGGCAAAGAAGTCCATATTCTCTCAAGTAGAGATGGGTCACAGACACATAATAGCCTACAAGGGTACACGCCTGGAGGCAGCAAGAGGAGGCCCTCCTGAGAAAATCACCTGGTAATGAGAAAGCCTTGGGGTGAAGAGTCTCAGGGAATGGTACTGATCAAAGCCTCAATCTGGGTCGGCTAAGGCTAATTGGAGAGCTCTGTCCTGAGACTAGAGGGAGGGCTCAGAAAGTTCTACATTCTGAATACCCATGATCCAGGGGTTCCTAATGCTGGGGGGTAAAGGTCAATTTAAACATCCAAATATCATGGGGCAAGACCAAGCAGGGATGACCACTCTCACTGAAAACACTGTAGGAGGTAGGCCTTGGCACTGGCACAAAGTCTCACATCTAGAACTAGTGGTGGTTGAGAGAAGACAATCGGCCTCCTGGGATAGTTCAAAGGATGCACACAACTTTGGACTCCTCATCTTCCCATCTGTGTCCTAGCACCATCCCTAGACACCAGTGGCTGGCGGCCCTGTCAGTATTTAGAGCTGAGAATAAATTGGATGCTATGAAAAAAAGCAGATTTGAGCTTCCCCAAGGATTCCACAATAAACTTAGACCTATGGGGAACATCTTGAGGGTTCCAACAAACAATTTCTAGGCGCTCTGAGTCAGGCAATCAGGTACCAGTGTGGAGAGAGTGTTGGATTAGGAGTCAGGAAGATCTGAGTTCAAATTCTGCTTTAGATCCTTCCCAGCTATGTGATTCTGGCCAAGTCATTTCATGTTTCTCAGTCTCGGTTTCCTCATCTATAAAAGGAAGATCAGAATAGCACCTTTCTCATCCTTGTGAGGATCAAGAGCTAACACATGGAAGCTGTTTTGCCTTCCTTAAAATGTTATATAAATACTAGCATCATTATTACTATTACCATTATCATTAGCTGTGTTAGCCCTTTAGAACATGTCCTCTCCAAGCCTGAGCCTACTTGCTTCTGCACTCTGTATATACTAGTGGGAAATGGTTGCAGGGGATATTTTATAATAACTGTCCGGACTCTGCTGTCTGAGTGGTATATCCAATCAATAACTGTAAGGGAAAGTGCACCAGAGGGGCTCATGAGCCGCCGTACCATACATAACCCCTAACCCTTCTGGATTACCCCTGGAGAGATAGAACCCCCAAGTCTTCTGAATTACCCCTAGAACTTTTAAATGAGAATAGCCTCCCTAATTCTGGAGACTTGACTTGCCAGTGATATCAGAGGTTTGTGAAGTAGCTAGAGAGCTTCGAGGTGCTAGGATAGGATTGTGGATCGCAGTCAGTCAATACATTTATCAAGTGCCTACTGTGTGTCAGGCTCTGTGTTATTCAGAGATCCAAAGAAGGCAAAAGACAGCCCCCGTTCTCAAGGACTTCACAGGCTAATGAGGGAAATCACATGCAGACAACTAAGTGCAAACAAGACATATACAGGATAAATTGGAGGTAGTCAAGAGAGAGAAGGTTCTATAATTAACTGGGATTAGGAAAGGCTTCCTGAAGATGGTGAGGTTTTGGCTGAGCCCTGAAGAAGCCAAGGAAGCATTGTGGAGGCAGGGATGGAGGGAAAATATTCTAGGCACAGGTGACATCCAGGACAAATGTCCACAGTTGGAGATGGAGGGACCTGTTTGAAGAACAGGTCACTGGGCTGCAGACAATATGGAGATGAATTGAGTGTCAGAAGACTGGAAAAGCTCTGAGAAGATTTTACATTTGATCTTGGAAGCAAGAGGGAGCCACTGCAGTTTATTGAATGAGGGTGATGATAACACAGTCAGACTTGAACTTTAGGAAGATCATTTGGACAGTTGCGTGGAAAATGGAGTAGGGTAGGGAGAGACTGGGACAAAGAAGACCAAATACTTAGAGCTGGAAGGGACCTCAAATCCTATTATTTTACAGATAGGGAAACTTAGGGCCAGGGACGGCTACACGGCTACACTCCCCAAGTAACAAAGCTGAGGTAGACTGGAGCTCTAGACGTAGGTCTTCTTGACCTGGGTTCGAATGCTGCCTCAGATACAGACTGTGTGACACTGAGTAAATCACTCCACTTTTCTGAGTCTCAGTTCTCGTCTTCCTAAGAGGGGATGGCAGTACTGTCTCTCCCTCTTCCCAGAGAGTGATGTGGAAAATGAACTTTGAAAACTTTAAAGCACTGTAGAAATGGAAACCGCAAAAATCATCTATTACATGAGGGGCAGCTAAGTGGCACTGCAGTGGATAGTGTACTGGGCCTCCATGTAGGAAGACCCGAGTTCAAATCTAGCCCCGGTTACTAGCTGTGTGATCCAGGCCAAACCACTTATTCCAGTTTGCCTCATCTGTAAAATGAGCTGGAGAAGGAAATTATAAAACCATTTCAGTATCTGCCAGGAAATCCCCATGTGGAGTCAGAAACAGTTGGAAATGACTGAACAATAATAACAGAATATGGGGAGCATGGACTCAATGATCTCAAAGGTCCCTTTTGGCTAACTCTACATCTATGAACCTGTGAACCCAGGTTTTATGATTCCTGATCTATGTTTTCCTCACTGTGACAGACTGTACTTCATTCTCTTATTACTAACCCTCTGGCATAATAGACTTAGTGCTTGAAGGGATGTTATTGTTCATTTGTTTCAGTTGTGTCTGACTCTCTGTGACTCCATTTGGGGTTTTCCTGCAGAGATACTGGAAGTGGTTTGCCATTTCCTTCTCCAGCTCATTTTACAGATGAGGAAACTGAGGCATACAGAATTAAGTACCTTGCTTGGGGTCACACAGCTAGGAAGTCTTCCTGACTCCAGGTCTGCTGCCTTATCTACAATGCTACCCAGATGCCCCCATGTCCCAGTAGATAGGCCCTTCCTATCTAAGGCACTCTATCCTATTCTGCAACCACGACTTGTGTCTAAATCACAAGGGAGGAGCTTTCCAGCAAAGACCCCGGAGAGAAAGGATTGGAGGGAACTGGGCTTCTCAAAAGCATCAAAGCTACTAAGAAACACTGCTAACTCACAGACACAAGAAAAATAGACCAAAAAAGAAAAGAAAAAAAATAGACCAAAATACGTAGAGTAAAATAAAGCACCCCATTAAAACAAAGAATCAATTAATATCCTGGGGGCAGTCTGTGTGAAGAAAGAAATCACAGAAGATTGCTTTTATAAGCATTGCTTGAAGGAACAGGGAGGGAAGACTTAGTAGGGAAATGATACTGCTCTTCACGAAGGACTTAATCCATTCAGCTTTGGGACTTGCCAGGGACAGAGTTGTCCAAATAGGCAGGCCGGAATCAATTTTCACTTTAGGCCTCTCTGTCTGACAGGTCCTAGACCAGGCTTCCTCCCATCTAGCTATCCCACGTGGTGACAGAGCCTAGCCAGCAGGTATCTCGCTCTCTACTCTGCTGCTGTGAATGACTCCTCACTCATTTCCCATTACCCTTTTGTAGCTCTTATTGGGGTAGGGTGGACAGTGGTCAGACATCACCATTACTTCTGGAAGGAGCAAAATAATCTCTCACATTCTGGTTCCATTTTCAGTTCTTGGGCTTGCCTAGGCCAAAGCTCCCTTCCCTAGATACCACTCCCCAATACATGTTTCATCCTCTTGGTAGAGTAAAATTCCCCAAGGGCAGGGATTGTCTCTTTTTTGTTTTTGCACCCCCATATTAAGCACTTAATAAATGCTGGTTGATCAAGTACTTTGTTATTACCTGGAAGAGAGAATGGAATTACCCCACTTGATTCCAGGAAATAGAGCCCAGAGTAGTGAGTGGACATCACCAAAAAGCAGAAGGGCAAATTTTCCTAAATGATGAGAGCTGTCTGCACTTGGAAGAAGGTGCCATCACCCCCACCCTTAGAGATCTTCAAGGAGAAGCCGGGTACTTACTTATCAGGGATGCGGCTCTGTCTGGTCTCAACTCCAAGGCACGGGAGATGCCTCTCAGGGGAAACTCATCACCTCTGATCTTAACCTGGGCCACTAACTCAAGCCTTGATTGACCCCACCTCCCTCAGGCTCTTTTCTCCTCTGATTGGAGGACTGGAGGGCAGCTTGTCAAATTCCTCTCAAGGCCTTCCTTTATAGAGGGCACAAATTGACCTTACACTCGTTTCCCTCTTCGTTACTTCCCTGCCTGGTTTCGATACCTAGTGGGATCCCTCCACCCTCTTTCCTGCTTCCTTTTATGTGTTGTCTCCCTGTGATAGATTGTAAGCTCTCTGACGGCATTGACTGTCTTTCTTTTTATTAATTATATCCCCAGAGCTTAGTACAGTCCCTGGTACCCAGTAGGGACTTAATAAATGTTTATTGGAATGGATTAGGGAGTTTTTATTTAAATGTTGTCTAAGAGCCCTTCCAGCTCTGAGTTTCTACATGTTGGGAAGCCAGGAGATGTCCCAGGTGAACAAATAACATCTACTAATTGTGTAGCCTTGGGAAAAACTCTTACCCCTTCTAGGTCTCAATTTCTTTTTCCCTGAAATGATAGTAGTGTAACGTACCCTCTCCTTCCCAGGGCAAAGAACTCTTTGGGTCCTGCAGGGGTCTTTTAAAATGGGAGTTGACCAATCACACCAAGCCACAATGGGGGCAAAGACCATCAGTTTTGTTTCTGTGTCTATGTTCCTAAACAAATTCTGGCTCTTGATCAACATCTAATTGTCATCTTAGGATTGCTGCCATATTCATTCAGCATGGGGGAACAAAAAGAATGAGTGGTTTGTAATCAGAAGCCTTGGATTCAAATTCTAGCTCTACTGTATCACTTCCTGTTTCTGAGCTTCAGTTTCCTCAACTATAGGATGAGGCTAATTCTGCTTGTCCGTCCTGCCTACTTCTCAGAGTTATTGTGAAGCTTAAAGGAGACCCCATGTATACAGTGTTTGGCAAATCTTATAAGAGCTATAGAGACATCACCCATTATTATTTGTTTCTTATTTGTGGCCATGTTATGGCTTTGCAAAGTGATGGATGATCTGTCCTTGCATGGAAGCAGTAGATCATCATATGCTTTGAGGAATACCCTTCCATTCTCATCCAAGATGTCTTCCCCATTGGTCCATCTCCATACAAGGTTTTCTACCATGAGAAATGAATTCTTGGGGTCAAGTTATTGAAGGCCTCAGTTAACATGTAAATAAACCTAGAAGGGGAAGCCTATTAAGTCCTTGCTAGTCATGAATATCGATTATTGGATTCGATTCATTTTTTTTCACCATCATCTGGTGGTCCCATTATCTGAAGGTGGCTCCCTACCAACATGAGGGGCTGCAACTGGTTATATTTGGTGCTAGGAGTGCAGAGTGAGATGGGGCTTGTGTGCAAATCACTTAACCTCTGTGGGCTTCATTTTAGCACCCATCTCCCAGGGTTGCTGTGAGAATCAAATAATTGTAAAGCACCTTAGCATCACAAAGCCTGGCACACAACAGGTGCTATGTGAATGTTAGCTATTAAGTGTTATTTGGATAAACTGAGAAGTTGCTGTGGTGCAGTAGAAAGATCACTGGATTTTAGAGTCATTAGCGGTTTCAGTCCCAGCTCTTCCTGTGTAACTTTGAACAAATCATTTCCCTTATAAAGTGTGGCACTTGGACTAGATCAGTGAAGGCAAACTCAAATAGGAAAGGGGGGCCATTTATTCATGTATAAGGATCCCTGCTGGTTTTACAGTGCAATGTTATGAATTTTTCTTTATTTTGTTAAATATTTCCTGTTTTAATCTGGTTCAGAGTACAGTGTGGAATGTTGGAATACACTCTTTGGGCCCCTTCTGGCTCCAGATCTCTGATCCCGACCTTCCTCAATTCTAAAATGAGGTTGGACGAGATACACTTTGGAAATTCTTCCCAGTAATTTTTAGATACCGAATTCTATGACTTTCTAAACTGCTTTGCAAAACTCGAGAGTGTTGTAGAAATACAAATTGCTGCCACTGCTTCTAATCTCAGTGTCCCAGACAGCTCTCTAAGAGAGTAAGTTATAGGAGAATTGATCAGCATCAGTGGAGGGAGTTTTAACACAGGAATTTCCCTCAAACTGATGAAATCACAGATTTGGACCAAAAAAGAAAAAAAAACAAAAACCTACCACCACTTAAAAAAATCAGTTTGAAGGGAAAGGAAATGTTTTCAAGGAATCCATATTATTGGTCAGAAACCACTGATGCATGTAATTACTGGTTTCTTGACGTGAATAACACAAACAACATTGGGTCTCATCTGTTACCCTGAAGATGCAGCTGAAAAAGAAATGAGTGGGAAATGTAGCCTGCCAAGAAGCTGTCTTTAGAATAGCCCTTGGAAATTCTGAGCCACGATAGAAACCAGCAGGCATTGTCTGGAAAGCTTTTCTGAATTCATTTCTTCACTGTACAAATGCCTTTCAGGTGTTAGTAACTTCAGTCAGATCGAGCAGATGTAGCCAGTCAAAAGGATACCTGCTCGACCGAATTTATTTACTGGAGGTCCAGCTAAATGAAAATATATTTGTCTCTGTGTTGTGTAAGGTATGGCGTGGAGCAAATTTCACTGAGTCGACTTTTGCATTCTCATTTGTAAAGATTAGGATTAATGAAAGGCAATGGGGAAAGGTTTTTGGAGGAAGTAGCCCTTGATGTGTCAAGTTAGGGGATTGTTGAAAACCAAAATAAAATCACAGCCAAACCAAACATGGAATTTTGTACACTTTATTAAAAGGTCAAAAAATAAACCACGATATAGAAGTTACATATTAAAATGGGTTTTGTTATGCACATATGCACAGACAAGCACTATAGCGATATAATTTTGCAGAAAAGAAATCAAGAAGTCCAAGCATCCATTTTGTTGATAGCAGTTGAGGGAACATTATTGGAACAGTTAACACCTCATTCATTTGCTGACCACTGCTGTGATCCATTACAGTTCCAAAGGGCTAACACCATCTTTATCTAAAACTAATCAATTCTTAGTTGTGTTTTTTTTTTCCTGACTAATGTTCCTTTTACCTTATGCTTAATCAGAAGTGTCTATGGCAAATAAGCGCGTACTTTACACAGTATAGCTACTATAGATAACAAGCTCTTCAGTTAGCATTTAAAGCCAGTCAGTTTTGGAGCACACATTGTCTTCTTGTGATTTCAGCAACTGCTTCGGCACAATTAGGTGACAACGTCGATTTGAGAAGCGGCAATCATTATCAGGTGACAGCAAACAGGTGGTTCGTGTTTTATGATTTTGAGAACAAGCAAACATTCAACCACAACCAAAGAGAAAGAAGAAAAAACCCAAACACAATTACAAGCAAACCCCCAACCCTCCCCCCCCAAACCACAACCACCACAAAAGAGAATCAAATCTGAACCAGAGAAATCCCACAATCCAGTAGAATGATGGTCTTATCATCCCCTCATCATTATTACCATGACACAAGAGTCATGGTAATAAAATCATTTGGCTTCTAACACTATCAAACATCTGTGTACAGTAATAAAGAACTGGGACCTTGTAATTCTGTCAGGCAATTCCTTCTGTTGTATATTCTGAGAGAGAAAAACAGTTGGCTTTCTTTCTTTCTTTCTTTTTTAAATTTGGCATGTTACTTTCTACCTGGTTACAGAGGCATAGAAATCTGCATTTCTGATGAAATAAGTAAATTACATAATAGATCACAAGGAAATATTTTTAGTAGTGTTTCTTGAATGAAAAAAATGATTTTAGAATTATGATTCATTTACAAGTACAAATAGAGATTTCTAAAATTGTCAATATCAGAGAAGGAATAAACGTATAAACCAAGAGTCCTGTGCTCTTTAGCACACATTAACCCACTATGAAACCATGATGAGGGCACTGCATGGACTCTAACCAGAGAGCGGAGACAGAGAGAAGATACATTTTGATTGAATTCTAGAATTGGAGAAAAAAAAAAAAAAGAGTCTTCATCTCTGTGAACCAACAAGAGTTAGAATATCCTCTAGCAGCCTAACACCCAGGCCAATTTGAGAAGATTTCCCCAGAGGTTGAAATGAAACCAATGAGTAAAATCCAAAAATTTTAAGGTAAGGTGAGGATGGAGGACAGTACTTTAGGGGAAAAAAATCAGAAGCAGTCAGTGGAGATAGAGTTATTTATCATTCTCAAGACTGAAGGGTATCTTTCTTTTGGTGTAGGGAGACAGAGTCATGTGGAATCATGGGAAAATGGTATTTTTAAATCCAATCAGGTGAAGTGAGCTGATGTTTATTGGACTGGAGGAGTGAGCCTAGATTGGATTAATTAGATTTAGCATGAAATGGATTAGATTGGAATTAGCATGACTTGGATTGAATTGAAATTAGCTTGGACTGGATTTAACTGGAGATAGCGTGATTGTTTGGGAGAACAGAGATTGAATGGATTGAACCAGATGGAGTTAGCTTGGATTGGATTGTGAGTCAGAGTGGCTCAAAGTGAACAAATGTCACAAAACAACTACTCTTTATGACTTAAAGGATCTGAACCACATTGAAGCTATACATCTAGTCACAAAAACGAATCATTCATGTAATCTATTGAAAAATGTCTACTATCCCCCCATACTATGAGCTCTGATCAAAAGGTATGGGCAGTGTGAGTGAAGAAAAGGCTCAAAATCTTGGCAGGTAAGGTTAAATGTGGGGGCTGGAAGAATTGACAGAGGCATTGGTCTAAACCTCTTATCGACTTAACTAGAGACTGGGGCCTCTATCATCAAGCTGGTCATGTTAATCATCTATTTTACTATCCATCTAGAATTACAGCCACTGTTAATAGCTCCAAAGTTGTTCTATCTATGGTCAATGCCTTTTTTTTTTTTTAAATAACTATGGCCAATGCCTTTTTTTTTTTTTTTAATAACTAGTTCAGTCCTGCTAGTATGAGCTCTTCCTTCTAGTTGAAATGATAAAAGCATTCTTTATTACCATTTTGGAAAAAAACATTTCTGGAGATTAAGTGTTTGAAAAATAATGATAATCCAGGAAGCAGATGAAGTTTGAGTTAACTCAAAATGTCTTAACAAGTTAATTTTAAATGTCTGGGCCCTAACTTCCTTGATTTGTCATGTGGCTGCTTCAAATGATTATGGTGGAGAGATATAGTAGGACAAAATAATAATAATGACATCAAATGCCACATTTCTAGCCAATCGCAGCTGGTTTTTTGTTTGGTTTTGATAATCATTCCTGGGATATGCTGTTTATAGGCTGTGGCTTTCTTTACAGGCTCTGTGGTGATCTATACTACCATGTAGGATATCTACTACTAGTAGGGATGCACACTAACACTGTCAAAGCAACTGTAAGACATACCATCTTTAGATTTCCATCTACAAATGACCTCCCCTAGCCCAGGGCAGGAGCTGTGTGCCTTGAAGAGGGAGGAAAACTAAAGCCATCAGTGGAGGCACTGATCATGAACCTCCCATCCCTATGTCCCATTCTCAGCTCAGCTTACTAGGGAGATGGGCTTTCTGTAGTTTGTATGGGAGCCAGGACAGGCTTTGGGGAATCCAGTTGAGTCTTTTTAACATCTCAGCACAGCTAATCTGCCATCCAGGACCATGGCCATTCCTCATCTGTCAGGTCAGGTCTAACTTAACATGGCCAAGGTGGTATAACGAAACCTGCTCAGAGCTGATCCCTGGCAAGTAGGGATCGTGGAAGCAGGGCCCCTAAGAGCTGAAGGGAAGTTGTGGCTAGAACAGTAGGGCCAACACAAAATCATTCCCTTAGCCAAAATATCCTCGTGAAGAGTCCTTCAATTCTCCCATCTGTATCTCTGGATTTTGTCTCAAGTGGCCAGAGACTAAAGTTGGGGATGAGGGGGTTGTCGATATAATTTAATTTTCAGTTGGGCAATGTACAAGGCTTCCTACATAAAAGCTTTTCCAGACACCCCCCATCACTTTCTATTTATTTTCAATCTAATTTGTATTGATTTCTTGGTGTACAAGTTTTCCTCTGCCCGAGTGGAATTTAAGTTCCTTGAGGGCTGGGATGGTTTCACTTTATCTCTAGCATTGAGTACAGTGCTTAGCATGGAGTGGGTGCTGAGGAAATGCTTTAATTAAACTATGAATTGAGGACATGTACCATCTATGACAGAAGACTGATGATTAGAACTGATTGTAATGAGGACCGTGTGTCTCCTAACATATAGCATTCTCCACAGTTAATGGCGGCAATCCAAGGGACAGGGGGGAAAAAAAAAGCATGACTCAGAAACCTATCAGTATCTACATAGTCCACGATTCAAAGTAGGATTGACATGTGAATGCAATTAAAATGTTTGCTAATGATTTTGCTAACGGACTAAGAACTGTTCTCCATCTTCGGTGCTGCAAGTTGAAGTTGACCTGTGAATAATCTGCTGTGTGGTACGCTACGGCAAATGAGAATATACAGTTAAGGAGCAAAGCAAAAATGGCATGCTATCTGATTAAGGATTGTAGCAAAAATGTCCTTCTTTTCAAAGCCTTAGTAATAGCTATCTCTTTTACAAACTTTTTCTGTGTTATTACAGACTTTTTATATTCAAAATAAGCTCCAAGGATTTCTTTCGTGGACTATGTACATAAGTGCAAAAAAGGTGTGTCTCACACATTCATTCGCACACTGAATCAGTTTAACTGCAGCATATTGGTAGCTTCAACACTGTTAAGGGGTCATTCCACAATATTTTTTTTGTATGTACAGCTTTGCAAATATAAATTAACATTAAAATATCCATATGCTTAATCCATTAAGCCCTGATTTTTGCGTCTAATGTCCTCACAAAAGTAAGTACAGAATCTCAGACAACAGAACGTTGGCAGGCAGAGCTACAGAAATGAAACCAGACTGTTGTGACTTGACACACAGCGGAGAGGAGACAGACATGAAACGAAGCAGAGGCCAGTGATGGGCCGAGGCGGTGGTGTAAATAAAAGGCAGCGGGGTGGGTTCGGTCTGGAGAGTGAAAATACTGTGGAATAACCCTTTCTACACAACAATCTCTACAAGCTATAAAACCTGACTCTAAAGCCATATGTTGTAAACTTCTGGACTGAAAAGGTGACAGTGGAGTCACCCATTCAGCTTTCCCATGGGACTTTGGGATTTTTCAAATATTCAATCTTATCTTTCTCGGACAGTATGGAAGGGCACCTTGGACAAACTCATACTGTTTTACTTCATTTGAAATTTACATGTGAAAAAGCCTTACAAATAATGTTTGCGAAGGTAGTCATGTTGTAGTTTTGTCATCAAGAACTTAAGAGAAGAGTTAAGAATGAATCCATCATTGCGGGAGCTGTGTACAAAGCTAATTTGGTTCTGAACCTGTAAACTGGACAGACTCTTTATGAACTATATAAACCAAAGGGGTTCACGGGTTAGAACAGAACTAGATGAGTTGAGCTTGTGGAGTAATATGTGAACCTTGCTCTAATTCTCTTTCAAGATTAAATTCAATCATTGGCTAAAGAGCTCAAGAAGTAAAAACAAGGAATACATAAAAAGCTAGCAGGAAATAAAATAAAATTAATCGCATGATTATGCACTATGAACTAAGAAGCTGATGCCTAGAAACAACATTTTGTACCTATATTTACATTTGGATTAGGTTATTGACTATATTTCTTAGAAAGATATTATAGTCTTTAACATACAGTATATTCTAAGGCCTTCAACAGGCCTTAGGTAAAATCAGGTCACTGTCAGATATCAGCTCATTCAAAGAGAATGGGCGTTGAGATTTTCCTCATCAATTTTAGCTTTTTTTTCTTCCAAAATCTGGTTTCAATGCATGGGAAATATACAAGAGATAAAGGGAGAAAATGAGGACTCTAACTCATGATGTATCAAAGTCTACACTTTGGAGGAATGAATCCGGACTCTGTGACTGCTCTGACCTGATCTAAATGGTCCCAACTGAGCTCATGGTGGGGAAGAGCCCAGCCAAGGCTGTGCTCCCAGGGGTACGTGGGACCCTGTCTCTTTATTGGATAAAATGAACAGTGCCCAATTAAAAGAGCATTATGTTAATTGACTGTGGAGCTGAAAATGGTTTCAAATCATAAAGATTTATTCTATTCTGCTTCTGCTGATGGCAGGAGGGGGAAGGGCACTTCGGGAAAAAGCCTGGCTCTCCCCCAGCCCCCCATCAAGCGGTAAGCTGATAAACCCAGGCTGTGGCCATTGGGAAGCCACCGCCTGTACAGAGCAAGATGACACTTATGGTGAGATCCAAGTGCTTGAGCATGTACTGAAAGGGATGGAGTAGGGGAACAGGATGATTTACTACACAATCATCAGTGACAGTGTTGAAAACCTTGTCAAGAAATGGGAAATTAAGTGTCACTGTTGATTATGGAATCATGTGCCAATTGCAAAAGGAAATACCGTATTGAACAAAAGAATTATCACTGTTTTCAGCATCCATTTTCCTTCAATCCCTCTTCTTATTATGTCTCTGTTCTGGTTGTATAGCAGTTTTCTGAACTGGAATTACTAACAACCTTGCAAACACTCGGTCTCGGCTTTCTTTTTCTCTCTGCATGACCTGTTTTACCTAAGTTTCACTGTTCTTGCATATTTTTGCATAAGGCTGAGAAAAGTGGACCAAAACTAACTTTGGATAAATAAAAATATAGGTGCGTGAAAAATGGAAAGCTTATAAAATGTCTCGAAAATTATAGTGCTTTAAATTTTACATACAACTCTTGTCAAATAAAGGATGAAATCTAAATCTTATACTTGCTTAGAGTCACTGATTAGCTTGGTGACTTTGTAATAGGCTTTGCGTTTGCTTAGGAAATTTAGAGTCAGACGACTTGTTTTGCTTTTCTTTTCGAACAAAGAAAATTCCAGTAAAAAAAAAAAATCATTGCACAAGCGAGTTTCAGTGGCAGGTTTTGTTATATTTTGCTTTTTGCCAAGGTTTGTTTGGAATTTGGTGAATACTTCAAGCCTTCTTCCCTTGTACTCGCTCACAAATTAGCATGGGATTTGCTAGCAATTAGGGGAGGGGAGGGAAGGAACTTGTCATGGCAGGCACTAAGATTTACCTTACCCTGGACATCCCTTACTGAACATCTTTGCTAAAGTCCTTTTCTAGCTCTTTTCTTCAATGCTTTAAATGTAACATGAAAACAGCTGCAGTCTAAAGTTTACATTCTATGCACATCAATGCCAGCTGTTGAACTTAAAGAAAATTGGAGGCCTAACTTCAAAGGGACAAGATAGACAAAACTCCATTGAGCACAGACAGAATTCCAACCTCCTTTAGCGAAGAAAGCCATGGTCATTTGCAGTACATCCTTTTCTGGCTGAATGTGATCAGGTTTGCTTTTGATTGAGGCACTGGCACGCAGGTTGTGCAAAACCCATTTTGATACACAAAGAATCACTTACAGGAAATACACATCACTTTTTTTCCACTAACAATGTTAAGACCACGGGAAACAGAAATTCAGTGGCTAAAAGATGCCTGTTAGATCACTAATCCCAGGCAATACTGTTCCGGGATGTTAGGCCAGCCGACCCCAGTGGAAAAAATCAAATGAGAAACGAACTGGCAGTCTGCTTTTCAGCCTACTTCTTGGGCTAGTGATTAGGACCTATAAGGCTTTTGCTCTATACAGGTCTAATCCTGCGCTTTGAGATCCTCACCCACTGGCAATAGAAATGTTCCCTTTTGGGAGCATTTGAGGGGGATCACATCTCCGGAAAAGTGTTGTTTCTCTGAGGCATGAAAGAAAGCCAGGATCTAGGCCCAGCTCTATTACTAACTGGGGCAAGTCATTGTCCCCTCTTGAAGCCTCAGTTTTTTCATCAGTAAAAGGGAGGGAGGAAGGGCACTCGGCTAGATGTTTTCTGAAAGCCCCTTCCATCTCTCACATTTGTAGGATTCAAATATTCCCCCCACCCCTCAGCTCTCCCTTTTTTAGTCTCTTGCTGTTACCTATAGGTCAGCAAGTCACAAAATAGATAGATATAGATAGATAGTTAGATAGATATATATTGCCCCAATTGTATATGCCAGAAATGATGCCTGTTTTTATCCTCCCTGATGAGAGGACAAAATGACAAATGATTAGAAAATCATTATCTGCAAATTGATGGGAAAATGTCAAATGTTTCCAATTGATTCCATTTCTATAATCAAGTAAACCTTTTCCTTGGTTGCAAATTCTTATGAGCATTGGACAAGTGAATTCATCCCAGCTTTATGGGTCAGATCAAAAGGGGCAGCAAAATGTCTAAAAGTCTACAGATTCCAAGTTTCCACCAAACAAACAAACACATAAACAACAAACAAACAAAAAAGGCTTGGTGAGGGTCTGAGAGACCCAGAAGTTCAAAATATGGTCACTGGAAATTACAGGTGTTCACGACATCTCAGCTACACTGGTGAAATGAATTGAGACAGAAACTTCACAGGGCAGAAGCTCACAGAAATGGCCTGTGATTCTTCTCTTGGGCTCCACATAAAAGGTTCCCTAAATCAGCTTCTCTAATATCATTTCCCTCCCCTCCCGCGTGGCTATCCTCTCTGACTGTGGGTCCTTTACAACTATTAACTCTGAACTGTGTCCATTTAAGGAGAACTAGCTCTTATTCTCTCCTCTGCTGTTTTTTTCCCCCAGACTCTGCCTTAGAAAAAGGCTTCTGGGGCTGGATATATTTCCCCACCAATTTGTGAACGTGTTCTTCCCTCTAGGTTGCTCCTAAGTTTCACTAATTATTATACCTTTAAACCTCCAAGGACCAATTTCTTGGCTGAAGATGTTGAAATGGCTCAGATTTGGAGATTCCCATGGGGGTGGTGGTGCTGGGATCCTAGATCCATCAAGAAATGGTAATGGTCCCTTTGTATGACTTTCATTTATGATGCTGAGAAAATGGTCTTGGAGGGGACGTCTAATTTGATTTTTGTTTGAACTTTTGAGGAGCCATCTGAGGGGTTCCTGCCTGTTCACGGGGCATAGCTTCACTTAGAGGGGAAACAAGCATATGCTAAACATGCCACGTCTGCATGTGCAACTGATAAGGGACTGCATGCACAATCAGGATGTCCTCAAAAGAGAAACCTTTCCAAAAGGCTGTCCTGTAAGCCTACAGAATCAACCCATAGATGAAAGTTACAGCAACATTCTCACGTCGTGGTTTTCAAGCCCATCATTCCTGTTTCCCATCATAACATTTTTAGTGTAAAAAATGAACCACACCAAAGAACTACATTATGCGGAAATTTTAAGACATAACATTAAATGGGAAATGATATTGCGTATATTTGATATACCTTACAACAACTCAATTAGACTATGATGTAAACAAAACCTCAAGATAACACTTCAAAAAGACAAACATTTATCCATTGATAATATACAACAGTCCAATGTGCATTTGCACTGATCATGATGGTACTTGGAAAAAAAAAAAAAAGATTACGTGTGTTAAAGAAACATGTTACAAAAGTTGAATCTAGTTTGTCTATGTTTATATCTTATACAAGAGCACAGATTGTTAATTTTTTTCTATAGAGCGCGCTTTTTTTAAAAATTTTTTTTAATATTCCCATAAATCTGGTATTTTACTTTTTGGGAGGGGGACTTCAAATTTGTTTAATGATGTTTTTTCTTTCATTTCAAATTTTTTTTTTTTTTTTTGGTTAGCATGTATGCTGCAACAGGCTTACTGTAGAGATGGTAAAAGAGGAGATATGGGAAAATGTACAGAAAGACCATGTGCAGCGTCCCAAGGAGAGGTTCTGATACTCCAGGATTTTGCTGTTCATAATTTTCACTGGAAGAAAAAAAAAAGAAAAAAAAAAGAAAAAAAAAAGAGATCAAAGTGTTAACCTAGCAGGAAGTCAGGAGGCAGGTGTCCTAGCCTTGCCTCTGCAACTAATTATTTGGGAGTTTTGAGCCAGGTAGTCCTATGCAAGGTCCTCCCTTACTTTTCTCCTTTGTATAATAAGAAGTTTGAACTAGGTGACCTCCAAAGCTCTCAGATTTCAAACTTCTTGAAGGCAAGGGGTGTGTGGGTTTTCAACTCTGGATCCTCAGCACCAAGGACAGGGCCCGGGAAGAAAAAGAACTTAACTCTCCCGTTAATTTGAACATCTCCTTCCAGTTCTGTGAATCTTTGGAATCTATAGCAAAGTTAGTAGGATGGAACTTATTAAAAGGCTGTGTCCGCACGATGTGGACTAGTCCCTAACCTCTAGCATCCAGATGTTTGGTCTATACTGTATCTCTAGATTTTTAGAAACATTCAAATTTATCTTGCGGTTCCGGACTCAGAAAAGTGAGACACATCAGTGTTGGGCTGTAAGTGTAAAACTTTGGCAAATTATGGAATCGAAATGATTTTTTTTTCCTTTTGAAGAAATTCTCATTTCTCGGTATCTACTGGAAACGAATAACATTCTGTTGAAGCATCTTGAGATTGCTCCATGGAACCATGATAACGAACTAGTTATTCCAGTGCATATTTCATTAAAAATTCAAGAAGAGGTACTGGGAGGGAATGGAAAGGGAATTGGTTGGGGAGGGATGAGAGCTGGCTCTGGGCCCAGCTCTGCCACTAACTTACTGTGTGACCTCCTGAGAGGTCCTTACCCTCTCAGGACTCATCTTACAAGTGATGGAGTTGGACTGGATGATCTCTAAGGTGCCTTCCAGCTTTACTATTTTCTATGGTTCTATGTCTGAAGCATGCAATCCATCTGAACACCTATAAGCTAAGGCAGCATGGCATAGTGGAGAGAGAGCTGGAGTCAAGAAGACCTGGATCCCACTCAGCTTGGGATTCTCACTGGCTGGGTGACCCTAGGCAAGTCAATTTGGCTCAACTGTTCTTTTTGGCAAAGGTGAAACTGTAGTTTGTGTATTGAGCCTCCCCATTTGAATGGGAGCTCTTTGAAGCCAGGGGCTATTGTGGCCTTTTTTAAAATTATAGCCCTAGGGCTTAGCACAGAACAGGTGATTAATAAGTGTTCTTGATTAGCAGTTGGCATTGGTTTCTCATCTGCCCAATGAAATTCCTTCTAGTTCTTGATCTCTGATCTCAGGACATTTGGGAAACCTTTGCTAGCCAGAGACAGATAACTCTCATTCTAGGATTTTCTCTGCATTCTGGACTTGCAAGAAGGGCCATGAGATCACAGGATTTTAGAATTAGAAGGCCTCTTGTCCACAGCCCTGATTTTTAAAGAAGAGGAGACCAAAGGTCAGAGCAGTGATGCTTTTCCTAAGGTCACATGGATAATTGGTGACAGAGCCTCAATTTGAATCCAAGTCCTCTGACTCCAAATTTAGCGCTCTTTTCGTGACAGGATGGTATTGAGGGTGAAGGAGAAATGTGGCTTGAGAAGAAGATGATTAATGATAAAACTGAATCATTCACAGCTAGCAGGACTGGGAAGTATTTCAGATGGAGTCACATTGAAAGCAATACAAAGCAAACAGCCTCTGAAAGCAGCAGCTTCTACAGTGTAGTAGGAGAAACATTATTTGCAACTTCCAAGCTAATCATCTTGGTCATTCAGAATCTGGTCACAAAACTGACTTTGTTCCACTGCACACAATGCAGCAATAAAAAATGATTTTTCAGGATTCAAGTTCAAGTCAAAAAAAAAAAAAAAAAACCACAAAAACTTGTTAGCTTTTCCCCAATCAAAATGGGCCTGCTGGAGATGAGAAGAACTAAAAATCTCTTTCATTCAAAATACATTTCCGGACTTGCCAGCTCATTGGGAAACATGCAGTCCCTGGCTGGCGTTACTCAACAAATTAATTGCATATTTTCTCTCCACCATTTCAGCTGGGAAATTTGAGATTACTGAAAGCATGCTGAAAGTTGTAAACAAATATCTATTCATGAAGGGTTAGCAAAGAATTTAGCAAATGCAATTACCTAGATACCATATGTCACTTCTAAAATTGTTATCGATTATAGGAATACGTAAAGAAACTTACTGTTTCTATTCGTTACGTTTACATCTGTGAAACAAACATGCTGCTACTCAGTTCATCTACTGATAACTGGGATATCTAGAGTGGTGAAAAAGAATGCAGATTAAAATCGTTCCTTGGGATCATTCTGGTTACTCTCTTCACTGCTTGGGCGTGGTCAACAAATAAATCAGAACCACTCAAAGCACAATTTGGGGCAAAATCGAACATGTCCTATATTGGTTCATCGAGACAAAGCCCTGAGTAGAACATGGTTTTGTCCCCAATGAATGCTCTGACATTCTACTTAAGATGCAGTCCCAACAGCCATGCCAGCTAACTCTCAGGCTGGAGTCACGGCGGCCACGGTAGTGAGCCGCAAGCAGCCATACCCACTACATGTTCCTCTCTTGGGCCACAGCCATCCAAGGCTTGCAATTGGCAGGGGATAATTATTTCTGGGACTATTCAAAACAAATGACACCCTTGTGGACAACTAAAACATTTCTGATATCCGCTTTGGAGGACTGAAGACTCCTCATGACAAAATCATCTTTCTGAGGGCTCCGAAAGGTCATGGTGGGATGCCACTTGGTGAAACTTCCAACACGCTAACTCAAAATGCCCTGGCCTAAAGAGGAGAAGCTATGGTAGAGGACATAACAGGAAACTGTTCTGTGTGTTCCTGAAAGCTCTGAGCTATACATTTCAGGATTGATGTGGCAACCCTCACGGTCCAATGTCGTGAGCAGCACTTCAGAAAGAGTCGCCACCTCACGATGTGCGCAGATTCATCTCCCCAACAGCAGCAAAAAGCACGCAGGGTACTCTGGATGCACACTGAATGCCATCTCTAGAAACCCATGAAAAATGGGACCCTCTGACCAATCCCCAAGGAATACACTCGGCCCAACCAATATACCGTAGGCATCTAGCTCTGAACACGTTAAAGAAATCTATTGAAAGGGCCAAACCTGATTGGCTGTAGCTGTTGCAGCGAAGGGGACGCTGGTGGCAGGTGTTGTTGCTGCGGACACAGTGGTGGGCGTAGCACCGTGCATCATGGGCACTTTCAGGAGGGAACCATGGAAGCGACATACAGGAAGGTGGAGCATTTATGTAACCATGACAACATGTGGTGGATTGGGGGCGTGGCAGGTATCACAGCAACAAGCCATGTGACATCGTCATGAAGGATACACCAGGGCACGCCATGCAATTCACAGTGCAAAGCAAGACAGCATTGAAGGGGGAAAAAAAAATTAAAAAGAGAAAAAAGGGGAAAAGCCCATTACAATTATCATTAAGGAAAACTAAAACATTCTCAACACTTAGTACATTTATAAGCAAAACAAAGATGTAATACACTGGAAGAGCCAAATTTTCAAAAGTGGGTACAGGGGCTTCACTTGTAAAAATGAGGATTCGCCATCACTGGCTATCCAACAGTTGAGTTGGCCAGGGGTTGATCAAGTCACAGACTTCCAGGAGTTCTGAGCTTGGCTGTTGCTTAGCAAGTAGGGAAGGAGTCCCACAGGCTGTGTGCAAAAGTGGGCAGGAATGGGGATTACATCTTGCTCTGCATGTGCAGAGGTCCAGTTAGGTGTATAGGTACTTACCTAGGTTGCAGACGCAAGACAGCGGTTGGGTTGGTGGGTATGGGGTTGGTGGACAGAGGGCAGGGATTTGTGTGTATGTTTTTACAGGTGTGCCCAATATAGCCTCCTTGGAAAATTTGGCCCAAATTATGATTCATATACACAGTGGACTTTCATAGCAAGTATCTGACAAAAACACTGTCCTCATGGTACATATTACTGCTACGACCCCACCGGCTAATATGGCTACCAGCTGCAACAACATCTCTTTCAATGTGTTGTCTATCCTGGCTATACAAAAGTCTTCCTTTTTTTTTCCCCAGGGTTTAACTCATTTGGGGAAATGACCCGGGGGTTACCTGTGACTGGCAAGAATATGTATCTAATGATTTATCTGAGTTCCAGCTAAGAAACTCAGCAAGATATGTGATTCAACCATGGAAGTGAATAGGGCAGGAGTGAGGGTGATCAAACTGGGCTATTTCCCAGAAGCCAAATACGTGTGTCTAATGGTCATTCCTGGAAATTCTGGAGTTCTCTCTTCTATTCGGGGCCCCATTTGGGGACTTCATTTGGAGAATGCAGCAG
This sequence comes from Sminthopsis crassicaudata, assembly GCF_048593235.1. Classification (NCBI taxonomy): domain Eukaryota; kingdom Metazoa; phylum Chordata; class Mammalia; order Dasyuromorphia; family Dasyuridae; genus Sminthopsis; species Sminthopsis crassicaudata. The sequence continues at coordinate 46,456,693 of NC_133623.1, read as the reverse complement.
TTAGGTAGGTAGGCAGCAGCCCCACTGAAACATGCAGATTGCATTCCAATGCAGAGCCCTTAAGGTATAAAGTGTGGGAGAACTTTCTAGATGGAACAACAAACAACCAAAAAATGGAAAAGGTACAAACATACTTTCCAAATACTCAGAGGTCTGGGCTTCTAATCAAGTTCACAGAACACTTTACCTAGTAGCAATAGGAATTAGCAATGCTGAGAAGAAAAGCAAATTCCCTCCCACCCGTCCACCCCCCAAATACTTTAGCCAGGGGACTCAAACCCTACTGTTACTCCGGGTTTGTTTGTCTATGGCTCCCTTTGTGGCTTTGTGCTGTGACTTGATATAGTATCCTTTTCATGGGCTGTCAGGTAAGCTGTTGAAAGCCAATAAACAGGGAAACTACTTTCCCCAAACAACTGGGCTAAGCAGCCCATCCACAAACCTGTCCTCTACTCCTGCTTTCCATGATGGATAGAAGGTTCACAGCTCAGCTTCTGAGAATGCCCTTTAGGGCTAAGAGTGTGTTGGGACAAGGAGGAAAGAGCAAGGTGGGGGGGGGAGAAAAAGGCCCACACAGTGGCCATTGGGCCCAGGGTAGCTGCTCTTTTGGGCTGTGGTTCTATTCTGAGGCGGGGGGGGGGGTCTTCTCTATTTTTTAGGCTAAATAAAGGCTCCCAAACTCACTGATGAGTTCAACTGCTGTATATGGCATACAGATTCAGCATAATATCAGAGTAACAGGGATTCTTAAGAAAGAGCCAGATCCAGTGGGGATGGGGTGGGTGGTGTTGGGAAGAGGGAGCTACACAGAATACAGCATTCTACAGCATTGCTGCCTTCCCTGTCATTTTCACTCCTGAATATAGAATGTTGAAATCACGTGGTCACATCTGTTGGGGAGTTCAGTTTAGCTGCCCAGTCTCGGCTATTTCATTTGCAGATTATTATTATTATTACTTCACATTTTCAAATCATCGATACAGTGGTGACAATAATACGACTTACTGTGATCCGTACAACAAGCTAAATGTCGGCATGCAAGCGTACTCCTCTCCCCCCGGCTATTTCTTGGGTGTTGAATCTTTGGGCAAAAGTGGCATGCTATCAATCATTTAGGGTTTGATTTTCATTCCATCAAATTGCACAGAAATGGAAGGGTACAAGAACCACTTCAGGCCTTGAATAGACAGAGGAGACCCAGCCACACCACTCAGCCACCCAGCTCTCCCAGGCAACACTAAAACAAGCAATTTCTATTCAGATCAGGAAAACTTTATAATTGGGGTAGAAAGAAAAACCTACCAACATTTGCAGTGGGTGCCATGCACAGTACTGACCCTTTACACCATGCAGTGAAGCGTGAAAAGATGAACAAAAAGGGATATTTCATTAGTGAGCTCTCGTGTTAGAATTGACTTTAACTAAAAAAAAACAAGCAGCTATTGTCTTTGCGGCATTCAATTCAAGCACATGCAAAATAAAGTATTCAGCGATATTGACAACTTTAAATACTTTGCTTTGAGAGCAAGCTCTCTTGCATGCACGTGCACGCATGTACATACTTATACACACATGCACAGACAAAATAATTCTTGGATTCTTGGGTGGGAGATTTTTTTGGTTTTGTTTTTGCTTTTTCTAGTGGACATTTCCTAGTCCATTTAAAGGAGGAAGAGATGCTTCCATTTTTGTAAAATGTATAGATCGTTTTCAAAATGTGAAATGGGTTTTAGAGGTAAGATGATAATGTTTGTTTCTTCATCTTCAAAAAACTTTTCTTCATTCTTTTTAGGATAGAAACAGGTTACTAACATTTGGCTCAGAGCTCCTGATGGGGAGAGGATCCACCTATGCTCTTACTAAAGGGGAAGGGGATAGTTTTTGAATATTTTTGCTTTGAGCTCCAGCTTTAAGTTCTTACCAGCTCCAGTGCCTCACTTCTCAGCTCTAAGAGGATGATTCTACAACTAGACAGAAGTTGAGATAGGCAAGGCAGATTTTATAGTTAAATTTCAAAAGGGAGGAAGGGGCATTTCCTTTCTGGCTGGTGACTTCCATCTTGCAGAAGTCTCATGCCCAAATGGCTCTGACATTCCAGGACTCCATAAAATAGTAACTTTATCCAATCTATCTCTTCCAAGATGGAGAAGTTTGAGGGCTGAGATCTGTAGCAATTTTAACCTAAGTAAGATTCAATTTGTCCTGCTAGCCCATTTTGATTCTAGAAATGCTTCTTATCCTTAGAGGTTTATAAAACGGAGTTGGATGGCCATGTCTGAGAAGCTTGCTTTGGGCTCTTAATATAATAATGAAAAAGAAATAACAGAACAAAACAAACATGGATCATTGAGGATATAAATAATATTGTTGTAAGCTTGGCTTGTTATTTGTGGTTCATTGGACTTGGAATCCAAAGACCCAGATGTATGACAACTACCCCACTTAGTAGTTGCATAGCATTGGGCCAGTGACTTAAACAATATCACCTATCTAGTAAGTGGCAGAGGGGGGATGTCATTCCAAGTATTCCTGACTCCAAGCCCAACCCCTGATCTACTGTACGCAGTGTGTCAAACTCAAAAGAAGCCTGCAAAGCTTCGGAATGTAGCCTGAGCCCGATTAAAATGGGAAACGTTTAACAAAATAAGTACAAATACAACAGAACATAGATAATGTTGATTTGTGGGTTTCTAAGTCAATATGAAGCTTGCAGGACTTCCTTCCTCTTTGGGACTGATTCCAGGGAACTATGTCACACTACCCCTAAAGTGCTTTATAATTGTGCAGACATTCATACATTTATGAACAATCCTACCCAAGAGTCCAAGAATTAATTTGCGATTTAACCAAATGAACTGTATGAAGAGAAATATGAAGCAAAACAATTAGAGAAAAGTTTTGATACTTTTCCAGTTTTACATAAATCGCTACTTATCAAGAACTCTGCAAAATGAATAGGATATCTCTTGAATATTAGAGCAAGGACAAATCATAGACCCCCATACTACTTTTGCTCAAAGTTCTATCAATGACATCTGTATGCATTCTTTAGCCAAAAGCCTTTAAAAACAATAGTAGCAATCTAACAATCTCTTACTATTTACAACTTGCTGGCATACTAAAATTGGCTCAGTTAGGGAAAAAACAACCTTACCTGTCGGGATGAATGTTGGTTGCTGCAGCTGCATGTTAGCTAGAGCCTGTTGGTAGTGGAAAACACTTGGGTTGAAGACTGTGGTGGCACCGTTATTCTTTTCAAGTGCTGGCCTCTTTGGTAAAGGTTGGAGGGCACCAGGTGGCAGGGCCTGGACAAAGGAAAAAAATGGAAAGACATCAAGAAGGGTCAGAGAAGAGGGTAAAACAACCACATCACAGAACAAAGCATGCACCGGCAATGCAAAATCTGGCCCGTGAACCACCTGCAAACATACTTGCAAGACAATGGTATTGACTACACTTGACACCACTTAATCTTAGCCAAAAGGTCAGGGAAGCAATAAGCAAGGCAAAAAACAAAAAACAAAACAAAAAACAAGAGGGAGGGAACAGATTTATTGAGGAAGGGAGATTGTCAGGGAAACAGAGCTGGTCTCAGAAAGCCAAAATACTTGGAGACTCAAAGGTAGCTTTTCAATTTGACCCATGGGGCAAAGAGAAAAGGAGGTACTCCATTGGGATGGAATCCAACCAAAGGCAATGGGCATTTTGGAACCAACATCTCAAGGAGTAGGGCAAATGGTTGTTAAGAGGATAGCCCAAGGTATAGATGGGACCAAAACCAGAGATCCTTGCTTTGGTTGAGGTGTTTAGTTCAAAGTCAACATGCAGGGTGTGTGTGTCAAGGGAGATTAAGCATACATAAGTAATGAAAGATAGCAGACTTTCAGTTTGACATTGCAATTTCCATGGTTAGAAGGGAACAGAGGATTGGTAGAAAGAACAGGGACTTCTCTTTCTGTTTCTATATCTGCAATGTACTTCTGTACTAATAGGTCAGGAAAAGAGAGGAGAGTGTGGGAGACAGCTAGACTCAAACCCCAGAAAGACCTGGGGTCAAATTCTGTTGACATGTATGAGTGCTTTAACTTCTTAATTTTCTTTTCTTTTCTTTTGTTTTTTTTTTTTTTTTTTCTTTATTTTTGTGAGGCATTTGGGGTTAAGTGACTTGCCTAATGTCTCCCAGCTAGTAAGTATGTCTGTGGCTGAATTTGAATTCAGATACTCTTGACTTCAGAACCACTAATCTATCCACTATAATGCCATCTAGCTGCCTCAACCTCTCAATTTTCCAAGGCAAGAAGTTGCTGGCCTGTACTAGTACAAGTTGGTATGAGTTTCTTCACCTGGGAGATCCTTAAAGGATCACAGGTTCCCTTCCCCTATCTTTATCCTAATATATAAGCAAAGAGACAATTCTCCTTTTTCTTTTCAATTACCATGCATAATAATAACAATTGAGATTTCTATAGCACTTTTTAGACACTAACTCATTCCAGAATCCCAACTGTATTGTGAGGTAGGTTCTAGTAGTAACTCCACTTTATAGGTGAGGAAACTGAGGATTAGAGAAGTCAGGTGACTTACCTAGACACTCATCTAGTTAGTTAATTCTTTTTGACATCAAGCCCAGAGCTCTATTCACCATAGACCATGCTCCCTCATCACTAGAGTATGTCCCAGAGGGCTTTGGGGTTTTTGGTTTTTTTTAACCTGCTAATTACCTATCAGTTAAAAGTGAGGGGAAAAGGCTTAAACTTGGCATTCTGCACTCTGGAAACAATCCTAATTTCAAAAGCTTCTCATTCTCCCATGCAAAAGCAATAAAGCTTGGCTCTGTATGACACTGGCCTAGTCATTTCAGTTCATTGGTAAGACAGAGAAAAGAATCCCTCTATTTTTATGAGCCAAGTTCAAGGTATCTGGTATTAGCCAAGTGTGTTATTGATCTGATTTTCCCATGCTTTTCCTGTTGCTTGGAATACTGTGAATAAGCATCCATGGCTTCTAACACTCCTTTGCTCAGTTTTTAAACTTGGAAATACCTAGGAAAACTCTACAGATTGAGGGCTTCTTGTGAAAAGGCTCAGGTTTTTGCAACATCCTTGGGAGGACAAACTTCACAGTGCATTTAGTCTGCTGTACACTCTCCATTTAACCCCACGAGATACCGGGGTGGCAGATAAGGTGTGAGAGAGGGGAAGGAAGTGGGAAGGCCCTACTGATTTTCATATGGCATCGGACAGAGGCTTAGTGGCCAACGCTATCCGGTGAGTTGGTAGCACAACTGTCAATAGGGCCCAGAGCCTTTTCCCTTAGACCATCCTGCCTTTCTCATATCATGTATTATTTTGGGAAATGGGGAATAATAATATTAATAATAACAATAACTTATATTCTCTACTTCCCAGAGGATATTATGAGGAAAGTACTTTGGAAACTTTAAAGTATAACTAAGAGCTGTTGTTATTCATATTAGAAGCAGTGTTTGATCTGTATTCCAATTTCTGACACTCAGTTACCATGTGATGATCCTGGATAAGTCATTTAACCTCCTCACTAGTTAAAGCAATGTTTAAGACGACAAATTCTTAATAAAAACAAAAGATGCATATTTTCAAATGCTCCTTAATGGTTCTGATGAGATGTTCCAAGGAATTTTGGCTATTTTTCCATTTATGCATCTTAACAGCCAAGGCCATTTTATTCTGCACCTGCTCCTCTTTCAAATCTCTCAAGTCTTTGCTGCTAAGACTGGTATAAACCGTTTAAAATCCATTATTATACTGCTAGCAGAAAGAGTAAGGCAATTCCCTGGGACTTATTTTCTAAGTCATAGGCTGCTGATTTGTAACTGCATTTGTAGTGGAAGTTTCCAAGCTGAGGAAATCAGTGACTCTTTCCTTATTTGTGAGTTATTAATGTTAATGCTCACATTAATTAGATGCTTTTTATTTGCTAGTCATTAGCATCTGCTCCCATTTCTTAAGATTTACAAACACTTGACATTTGTTATCTTATGTGATCCTCATAACAAACTTAGGAGCTAAGTCCTAATCTATCATCCCCCGTTTTAGAGATGAGAACACTGAGGTTCACTGAGGGGAAATGAGGTGCTCAGGTTCACATGCTTATGAAGCACCTGAGGTAGAATGAGTCTGGGTCTTTCTAACTTTCCAAGGCCAATGCCGTAGGAATGACATCATGTTGAGAAAACCATCTGGGAGAGGCAATCAGTTCACGAACATTTATTAAGCACCTATTTTGTGCCAGAATGAAATACTTTTGACTCTCAAGGGTCTAACATATTAAATCTTCAGCGAACACCAAGGTCAAGAATTTATTCGGTCTCTGTGTTATGATCACGGAAAGAGCAATGGCCTCAGAGCCAAAAGACTTGGCAATTTTGGTTTCTTCATCTACAAAATGGGAGGAAATTGTTACTTGGATTATCCAATTCACAGGGCTGTTGTGGTTAAGTATTAGGTATTTCAAAGGCTATAGCTATTTGAAAACTGATTAAAAAAAAAAAAAAAAAAAAGGAAAATAATCTCTCTCTCCCCAAACACACGCTTACCCATTTTGCATACAACACACCACCAAACCTCTCTGATGGTGAAACTGTCCTGAAACCAATCATGTGAATTTGTGACTTTGAGCTCAGTATTAACACAATCAGTAAAATGCAAACTTCATGGCAGGCCGTTTTCTGGAGGTCCAAAGCATTCTCCATGAATACGGGGAGCCCCCTTGCAGAGGACAAATGGAAAAGTCTTTCCAGACAGTGACAAGCAGGCCAAGAAAAGGGAGCCCTGGGTCAAAGACCACCTCACGGGGATCCCTGTAAGGATGAACAGTTGATGGAGTCCCAATTAACAGGCAAGGAGCAGCCAAGGACCACAGTGAAGGCTGGGAAGCATTAAAACACAGCGATAAGCTGGGGACATGCAGCTTTGGGAACGAGGGAGGGGGAAAATCACGAAGGCATCACACAACGTAGTTTCCCAAAGACTGGGCATGCAGGGCATGGGGCATTCACGCTGGTAAATGCCGCATGCGGGGCATGGGGCATTCACACTGGTAAATGTCCCATGCTAACTGTTTGTCATTTAGCCCCTCTCAAGCAGCTTAGAAGTGAAAAGAAGAGTGGTCAGATACCAATGAGTTTTCCAAAAGTTGATTTGTAAGTTAGTATAAGGAAGTTCAGCGCACTTTGCAGAGTGACACAAAGATTGATGTTTTGGGGTTTTTTTTATGCTTTTAAATTTTTTTTTAAAGATAAAAACAACTCGCCACCTCTTTTGCTCAGGATGTCGAAGCTGCCTTTAGAGGTAGGACAAACAGTGAGGGGTTTAAGGAAACTGCTTCCTGAAATTTTTTTCAGCTTTCCTGAGCTAGAAACATTTTTTTTCTGGGTTCATGGGTTTTTTATTTTCTTTTGCTTTTTTTTTTTTTTTTTTTTTTCTTTTTTCTTTTTTTCTCAGAGACTCATACTGACATGCCTGAGAGGATTCCTGCTGGACAGCAGGCTTCCTTTTGCTCCCTTTAGATCCAGGGCTAAAAGATATTGAAAAGTTAATGAATAATGTAAAGTCTTCCCCAAATCTGGGGAATGGCAGGACACAAAATCCATAAATGCTTTAGAATAACTAGCTGATGGACATAGAAATCGGGTTGATTAGTTGTTGGGGACCCAGTCGCATGAATAAAACATGCGTTAGTTTGATTTGAGGATCAACTAGCACTTAGTAGTAGTTTAGTAGTTTCCAAATCAACCCAAAACAAAACAAGTCCGTTCCAAGCTGAGGTACCAGGGCCGCTAAACGAGTTTTTCCAAGCTGGGGTACCAGGGCCGCTATACGACGCAAGGAATACAATGAGTATCTTCTAGCTCCCCAAAAGGACCTGGCATCAATCTTTCCACGAAGAGAAGGCCACCTGACTTGTGCCTGGCGGGAAAGGGCCCACTGCTTAAATAAACAAACAAACAAAAATCCCCATTACCCTAGAATTTTGACTCCGTTCTCTTGTGTCATCCTAATAATATAATCTGGCCCTTAGAGACTCCAAATGGGTAAGGGAGACTGATGGATGCTCCCTTCAAAGTTGGGGGCCTTTGGTTTAGTGCTATTGGTCTCACAAGTAGAGGCGAGAAAAGTCCCCTGTAGGGGCACAAGATGCTCTTGTTTGAGGCTCTCCCTCAGTGGGCTTCTGTTTTTAAGAAAAGTAGATCAGGAGTACCCATAACAGTATCGCTTTGATGATTGCTGTTGTCACTTGGTGGGAAAGGCCTGGCTCGCACCGCACCGAGGCCACGGACCACATCATGCTACCTTTGGGACTGGGATATCTATGGCAAACCCCTCTCACCAGCAATCATAAAAAGGGCAGCAGAGAGCAGAATTAAAGCAAAACCTATCAGGAAAGGAACGATTGTGTAGACAGCAGATTTCAGGATGGGACTCCTGACCATTCTGTTCAATCCTTTCTATTATTCTATGTTATGGGATAATGAAAGTGCTTATTACCTTCTTTTTGAAAAAGCAAAGAAAACAAATATCCTGGGACGATGGGCCCCGCCTTACCATTGCAGCTGCAGCTGTCTGGTTAGCCTGGTGTTGAGCTGCCTTGATTTTGGCTTGCAGGTGTGCAGGGGGATGAAAGTACTTGCATTTCTCCCGGGTGCAGCGGCCTTTGATGTAATCCATGCACACGGTAACGGTGTTCTCATTTGCATCTATCATGGCAATATCGACAGGGTGGGCATATCGGCAATCATTCTCACCCCGGGTGCAGTTTCCACGTTGAAATTCTCTGCAAACCTTAAAGAAAAAAGCACAAGGAAGATTTTTGACACATACATACATCTTTTAGGCCCTCTTGTCAAGGCAACTCAGAATAATGGGATGGGTGACACTTTAATACAGAGTTGCAAGCAGGCAATGACATGAAAAGAAATGACTTAAGTAGTATGGACAGACATAGACTTTCAGTTCCCATGGAAAAAAAAAGAATATTAAACGTGCCAATCCCCCCAACATTATTTGTTGAACGTGCATTGTCTTGAAGCCTGAATTTAATCTACGGTCAAGACCAAAAGCTTGTAATGTTTGCATACAGTAGCTATTTTCTTAAGGGCTCTGATGAGGTTTTTTTTTGGTTTTTTTTTTTTTTTTTTTTTTTTTTTACTCACATCAATGCACTACTGGTTTTTCACAACAGACCTGTGAACCATGACTGCCTTCTATGACATGGTGTGCCATTAACTCTCATTATGAGACCACAGTGTGTTCTTTAGAGGTCTCCAATAGGGCCATCTTGGTAAAAATCAACAGTCTCTTGCTTTGAAGTGATGGCTAAGGGGTGTGTATGTGTGTGTGTGTGTGTGTGTGTGTGTGTGTGTGCACACGCACACACACATATGACAAAAAGGATAGCAATGGGGCTTCAATCAGGCCAAGTACAGGTGAACATTTCATTTGAATTTACCTTCCTAAGAGATTATGGGAGGATCTCCAAGGCATTGGCTTTAACGTTGGGCCAAAGGCTTCCCTTAATTTACCCCAAGGCTTAGCTGAATGGTTCTGTTTTCAAAAAGGTCTGGCCACATGTTTAAAGAGGTGACAAGCACTCAAGTTCTAATATGAATCAGAAGGTCACTTTCAGACACAGTACAACTCTGTGGTAATGCTGGTGCTAAGAGATAGGAAACACCCACATTTGAGATGGCCCATATTTCTTGAAGAAAGATTCACTATCAGTCACCATGTATATCAGGAAAGATCTATGGCAAGGTGTGATCTCTTATATTGCAGTGGATCCCAGATCCTGGGAAAGGGAAGCCTTTTTGCTAATGGATTTTTATCATGGAACCAATAGTTAAAACATTCTCTCATCTCCAGTAGTCTGAAAGTGATGAATAGTGATCCACTGCCATGATTTTTTTTCTTTGTTTCTTTTTTTTTTTTCCTGAGGCAATCAGGGTTATGTGACTTGCCCAGGGTCACACAGCCAGGAAGTGTGAAGTGTCTGAGACCAGATTTGAACTGGAGTCCTCCTGACTTCAGGACTGGTGCTCTATCCACTGCGCCACCCAGCTGCCCCCATGATTTTTTTTTTAATTGTTGCATAGGAGAATTTCAAACTATTGAGTTCTGAAAGTAGTTTGCTTTCCATAAAAGACAATATATTCTTTAACATTAAAGTTATATATATATGTACAAATACCTCCAGTTTATCTGTACGCATCAATTTCTGAGCAGCAGCGGCTCCTGGCACTGTAACAGGTGGGTTTCCAGACATCAGCACAGGCGCATTTGGTAAAAGCTCTGCAGGAACCAGGCCCATCCCAGGAGTAACATGACTTAGATAAGGACTGAAAGCCATGGTGGGATTTGTCGCAAGAGATGGAGTCACAGGAAATGTAGTCTGCATTTGGAGAAAAGAAAAAAATGTGACCGACATCTGGATTTCAATTTTTATTAATATTGCATACAGAGGTACCCTGTTACCCGGGGCCAAAGACAATTTTAGCACTCTCCCCTTTGATTCATTCATTTTCACATAAATCCGCAGACATGGGTTGCTTTTAACACAGCAAATACCATTATTTTTAGGAGAAAAATACACTGATGATGTTTAAGACTTAATAATCTAATTAAGAAAGCAAGCCAGGTAATTGCAACAGCCCTGCAGCAGCCAATTAAACCCCTTCTACTGATTTTTTTCTTCTCAAGCTGTTCTCTCTCCACTAAGAGCAATGTCACCCACAGCAGCACATGCCTGCCTGATGCTTTCCTTCCACTATATGCAACTAGACTGGAATGCCTAGAGGGTCCAGATCTATATCTTGGAAATCTTTTGTGTCCTTCACAATGCTCATGTACACAGTAGGTGCTTAATAGATGCTTATTGATTCATTTTAGCACTTATTTGCGAAATATATACTGTGAATACAAAGATAACAATGAAACAGCTTCTGCCCTCAAAGAGCTTACATCCTATTGAAGGGGAAAAACACGTACCACGATGAACTAACAAGGGGTCTATATCTCCTACCAATATTTCTACACTAGGCTTTCTATTGGCATTCTTAAAGGCCACTTGTATTAGTAATGATAATGACAATAGCTCATTTTATGACTACATATCTTTTATGTCATTTGAGCCCACAAGTACTGTTGGATCCATTTGACATCTGAGGAAACGAAGGTCTAGAAAGGAGGAATGGCCAAGGCTGGGGGGCTAAGCAGAGGCTGAGGCAGAACAGGAAGGTCGGTCTCTGGGCCCTGAGTCCAAAGCTCCTGCCATGATTAGTTTCTGGCTGGAGGGGAATCTCAGAAATTGTCTGTATGTGATAAGAGTTGGAGGCAGTCCAGGAGGACTACAATAGTAGGGTAAGGAATCCAAACAGGGTACATCCTGGATTTGGATATACAAAGACTTGGTACAGGAACTGTGATCTTAGATTCTATGATTTCCTACAACTTACAAAAGCAGTCTACATTTGCCTTTGAGAGCAATCTTATTCTCAGTTTCATATATATGTATGTATATTTAAATATATGTATGCATGTATTATACACATATATGTGCATATATGTATATTTTTTAAAGGAGGGGTAGTATGGTATACTGATTTAGAATCCGAGGACCCCAGTTGTTTGAGTTGCAGTTCTGCTGTTTTCTACTTGTATGACACCTTTGTCAAGGCCTTAGAAGATCAGTGATCCTTTGAGATCTGTGCCATTCTTATAGATCAGGCTTGTTCTTTAGTTATTTTGGGTGTGTTCTTGTCTCCCTAATATAGGCCAAAGTTCTTGTGGGACAAGAGTGTGCTTTTTCCCTCTCCTCTACCCCTGGTGGCATATGACCCTGTGGGTTGAGCACAGAGCTCAAGTTCAGCAATTAAGCCACTCATTGAGCCATGGAGAGAAAACATGCAACAGCCAGAGGAGGAGTGGAAAGAGGATTGGCTTCTGAGCCAAAAGATCTGGTTTCAGATCCTGGCTCTGCTACTTTCACTAATTATCTGTCTAATCAAAGGCCTTTTCCCTTCGTTAGGGCTCAGTAAGAAGCTACTTTAAAAGGAAGGATTCAGCCCAGGTGATCTCGAAGGTCCCTTCCAGCTCTGACATTCTATGTTAATCCTTGAGATGTGAATAGAAATTTCTTCAGTGAAGATAGTTAAATATAGAACTTTCCTGGTGGTAACAGTGCCACGAAGCTGGGTGGAGCAGGCAGAGCATTCTCAATACATGTTAATAGGAGCAATCTAGTTTTTGCCTGCTTTGTTACAATGCCAAGCTTAGTCAGCTCCACCCTCCCGCCTGACGGTTTTTATCCAGTTGCCCAAAGAAACTCACATCTCAAAAGTGGGACAGTCCCAGCTAAGACTGAAGCAGTTGGCCGCCCACACTGTGTGACTGTAACAGTAGGTCCCCAAATGTCTGCCCCACTGGCCTGCCATATTATTATGTGCTCCCCAATGTTTTAGGTCAGAAATAAGGGAGTGGGGTGGGGTGTGAAGAGGGAGGGTGTTGTCTCCAAAAGGTGCAGGATTGTGTGAGGGCCAAATGTGAGAAAGGATAGAAAGGAACTCAGAATGTCTAAATTGAACTGGCCCTTAGGGGTCATTTATTCCAATCCTCTCATTAAACAGAAGAGGAAACTTAGGGTTCTAAAGTGTCAGGGAAATGGGAGCTATGATTATGACCTGGAAGAAGTAAAAGTTCTAGTCCTTTTCAGTTGGCATACCGGCATAGATTAGTTGATCAGACTACCAAATTAGGAACCAATTCCTGCCTAAGCAGCCCAGAGAAAGCTTCTTTGGAAAGAAATGAGATCCACAAGGAAGTTTCACTTGGTAAAAGGTAAGCTAGAGAAAGGGATGGAGGCACAGGTAGCCTGTGTGAGCCGGGGAAAGAGGGGAAATGGAGACTCGTGATCGATTTTGTCTACCTGCAAACCTACCTATGCAGAGTGCCTATGGAACAGAACAACAACAAATTATGTCAACTCCTCCCTCTCAAGTAGCATTTCATGTAGAGTGGCTCTCCTTTGAGAGGCTCAACACCAGCCTTCTCCCTCTGGGCTGTCAATAAAAGCTTATGTTATCCCCACTAGAGAACAAACGGGACCTGGCCATGGGCTCTCACCCGGTCTAGTTAAGGAATGGAAGTAGGACTCCACCATTTCCTAGGTCTTACCGAAGGAGATTAATAATTCCAGGAATGAGCTGATCTGGCATTTATTTTATTTAGCAAGATAGCAATCTCTTGGAAATGGCTAATCAGGCTTTCTGAAGCAATAATGCAGACATTACCAGCCAAACTACTGATGGATATCTATTCTCCCTAAACATCCAGAGTCTAAGGTATTTCCATGGCTACTGTGAATTACAAAAGGATATATGCTCCTACTTTCACCTGACAAAATCTTTCAACAAACAAAGAAAAATACTTTTATCTTCTCTCAGACTCTTTGTGACTTTGGCTTGTGAGAGAATGGCAAAGGAGCATCTTGAACTTTCTTAGTCATTGGGTGAACAAGAGAATTATGGTTAAGGGGCCCTTGGGACAGATTTTTCTGAATGAAAGATAATTGTTAAAGACTATACTCTTCTTGGTGGTGAACTCCCTATTTGTTTTCCTTTACCCTTGCCACCTGACTAGGAAAGAAACACCCAAATACAGAAGCAAGGATGTGAAATTGCTGGCAGTGTTTACTTAGATCATGACTTCTTAAACTTTTTCCACTCGTGACCCCATGAGAAAATTTTATGTGATATATACACAGATATAGAAAGGTGATGTATCAGGTATATAAAACAGGTATACAAATCATTTACTGATAATAAATCATAATTTTGTGCCCCCCCCATTCAGTTAGGAGACCCCATATGGGGTCCTGACCCACAGTTTAAGATGCCGGGACTTAGAGGACCGAGTCAGACCATGGCATGGTTCTGCCATCCAGGCACAAGAGTAATGGCGGAAGTGAGTGGGCAAGCCATAGACAACCAGCAGTGAGGAACACTGTAAACCAGGCATCTCGATGGGCCCAAGACTCAGGGGATAATGAGAACTCCTGTGAATATCTCCTGCTTCCCATTGTTGCCACTGAAATCCTCCAAAGCCCTGCTCAGGTGCCAATCCTCCATGAAGTCCTTCCCATTTGCCCTGTAAACCATCCCCTCTATCACCCCTGCAATTAGAGAAGTCACAAATTTTCAGCTGGAAGAGCCACTAGAGGTATTTTATAGTGGAGGAAACAGGACCAGAAGTGACTTGCTCTAAATCACACACATAGTAAAAAGTGGATCCAAATCCTTGTGTGTTATACTGGGGTTTTCTCTGGCTGCTTGTGCAAATCTCATCCCCTGCATGCCTTATTTATTAACCCACAGAGACTACAGTGGGGAAAAAAAGAGACTGCCAACATTCCAGGTGATGTGATTGCAGGCATACCATTTCCCTGGGTCAGAAGATCGAAGTGAAAATTCAGGCTCCTTTATTTGTGACTAATATGATCCTGAGCAAGTCACTTGCTATCTCTCAGACTCAGTTTACTCCTCTGAAAAAGGAAGTTCTCAGAGTCTCCACCCTCTCTCCCCTTCCAGCTCTAAATCGGGGGATTCTATGATCCTTAAAACTGGTTTAACCTTCCCCAAAGGGCAGTGAAGAAAATGCTTTCATAATAAGCTTTAAAACATGATACAAACAGGATCTGTTATTTATATCTATATCATTCTCCCCTTCAAACATTTGTTCAATTAGTTCAATTAGTAACTACTACTCTGTTACTTAGTTGCTTAAGTAGTGAATGAATGAATGAATGAATGGCTAAGAGTGTTCATTCAGTAAGCGAGGTCTCTTTCTCAGCATGACCACTAGCACAGTATGACTATTTAGTACTTCATTAAGATCTAGTCTGTTGCACACCCATGTAATGGTGTCCATTTATAGGGCTGGGGCGGGGGGGGGGGGGGGCAATACCATAGAGGAAGGTTTCTCATGCTGGTGGAATGCTACAAGCTAGGTAGCAGCCATCCAATTGCTTTCTTTGGAAGAGAGTGCAGGAACCATGGGGCTGCCCAGGTTTGCCAGACATTCCCTGGACATGAGCAGCATGTAAACTCAACTTATTTCATGGGATCACAGAAAGAGCGTAGGAGGGGATTTCTAATCTCATTTTACAGAGAGGAAACTAAGGCCTAAGGAAGGGAAGTGACTTGCTCAGGATCCCATAGATAATAAACATCAGAGCTAGCCTTGAAGCCCGGGGGCATCTAATTCTTTTCCCCCAGTAGGCTTCATAGCCTATTTTCAATTATCTGAACATTTATTTATGTTATTTATTTTTAATTATCTGAACATTTGTTTATCTTTTTCATCTTAAATTATCTGAACATTTGCTTATATTTTTATTTTAAATTATCTGAACATTTCTTCAGAGATGAAACCAATTATTTGAATGACTAAATTGTGGTTCAGAAATTGGCTTTCAGAGTTCTGGGCTCATTTTTCCAGGCAGAAATAACTTTCTTGCTCCAGCCGCATTTATTGAGAGGCAGCAGATTTTTCCCTTCCCAACCCTGCGGCATAGGTAGGAACTAGGAGCTTCAAATTCATTTTAAAATGGACATTTCTGGATTCTCACCACCGCCTCTGCCTCAGGGGAATTGTTGCCTTTCAATGAATTTCAGCTCTTGGATTTGGCCTTGGCTAACAGCCACAGTTCAAGCACTCAGAAGGCTTTACATCTAGTCTGGTACTGATATTGAAGCCCTTACTGGGAGAATTTAGGCCTAATGTTGGGCAGCTTTGTTTTAAAGGTAACGGACCATCATCATTGGTTGACTTCTGGCTAGAACTTTTTTTTTTTCTTTTTTTTTTTTTTTTTTGCTGAGGCAGTTGGGGTTAAGTGACTTGCCCAAGGTCATGCAGCTAGGAAGTGTTAAACGTCTGAGGTCAAATTTGGACTCAGATCCTCCTGGCTTCAGGGCTGGTGCTCTATTCACTGTGCCATCTAGCTGCCCCTCCTGCTAAATAATACCAGGCAGTTGGAAAGGTTGCCAACCCTCCCTCAAACTCAAACTCTTTCACCTGAAATGATGGGTAGACTTGGACAGAAAGGACTGGCTATTTTTTCTCAGGATCTCCATGGGAAGAAGAGATCCATGGGATTTTTGGGGGACAAGCGGACTCAACTATCAGGTAGTATCTTTACCTGGTTAGTCTGCTTAGAGAAATGTTCAAGGTTCGGATAGCACTAAGAGCATACAATTCAAGATGAACCAGAACTCAAAGGTTAGCCAGTCGAAGCCCCTCATATTAGACACAAGAAAATTGGGGCCAAGAAATTAAGGTCATTAAGCAAAGCTAAGACTAGAATCCAAGTTCTCTGACACCAATTCTCATTCCATTTAGGTCAAACAATAACTGATAATCAAATAGAATCGGAAAAGACCTGAGATGCCATCTTGGTCCAACCACTTCATTTTACAAATGAAGAAACTTAAGGCCCAGAGAGGGGAAAGAACTTGCCAAAGAGCATAGAAGTCTAAGCAGCAGAAGTGAGGTTCAAAGCCATGTCTTCTGACATTATCTCTCCTTCCCCAAGACTGTGGCTCTGGTAGACACCAAGTCGCCTGGAAAACACAGCTGTGGGGACATCCCTACCCTGTCCTTTCTAGAAAGGAGGCAGCAATGGAGGCTGTGGCTTACCAAATCTTCCCAAGGGAAAAACAGCTTCGAAGAATTCTACAGCCTGAAACCCACTTCACTGGCTTGAAGACCTGCTATGTGAACTACCACACCAACTAGCTAGACAAACAAGTAGAATGATTCTTCAGATGACAAAGGCTCATTCCCATGTGGGAGGGTTCACCAAAAAAGCTCTTTAAATACTAACTGGCCCAGCTTGGGGATCTGCCTAGCAACCATTTCTGACTCCTCTGCAGTGGTTGGGGTCCTACCAAGTATAGACAGATGAAGCTCAGTTTAATTAACTGAAGCGCCTACAATGTGCCAGATACTGTGTTTAATAGGTGTCGGGAATACAAAGTAAAAAAAAAAATACCCTTTAGTCCCTGCCCACAAAGATCTTATGTTTTATTAGAGAATAAAACATGTATCAACAATAAAGCAATATAAAATAAATTCAAAGCAATTTGGAGGAGGGATTGGGAAAGACCTTATGTAGGTGATGACACTTAAGCTGAATCTTGAAAGCACCAAGGTATTCTGAGAGGTGGAGGTGAGGAAAGTGAATAGAGTGCTGGGCCTAGAATCAGAAAGTTCTAATTCAGCTTCAGATGCTTACTGGGTGACCTTGGACAAATCACTTAAGCCTGTGTGCCTCAGTTTTCTCAACTGTCAAATGAGGATAATAATAGCACTCACCTCCCAGGGATGTTTTGAAGTTCAAATGAGGTCATATCTGTAAAGCATTCAGCACAGTGCCTGGCACTTATCAGGTAGCTAATAAATGATTGTCCCCTTTCCTTTCCAGGCTTGGGAGACAGCCTGTGCACAGGTATGGACGTAATTGAAAGACATGCCCCCTTATGGCCTTAGTAATGGCAGAAGTGTTAAATCAGTCTGGAAAAATCAGTTAGGCAAGCTGTGATGGGCTCTAAAGGCTAAAAAGAGTTAAGAAACAGGATTTTATCCTACAGATGAGTGGGATCCACTGAGGTTTCTTAACTAGCAGAATGGCATAGAGCTTTGGTGCTTTAGAAATGTCTACTTGGCAATTGTATAGGAAAAAAACAAAATTGGAAGCAGGGAGACAAATTAGAAGGAGATTATTGAAATATAGTCTGGGGAAGAAGTGATGAAGGTTGGAAGTGAGTTGATAGCTGGGCAAGTGAAAAGATGCCATGAAGGATTCGTCAAAGAAACTTGGCTGATGATTAGATATAGGGAAAAGGAAGAGGCAAGAGTTGAAGATGACTCCTAGATTGTAAAGCTGGGTAACTGGATGGATGGGAGGGCCCTCAAACGAAACATGGGATTTCTGAGGCCTGTGGGATACCTAGGTGGTGACGTCCTGTAGGCATTTAGTAACACAGAAAGAGATGAGGGCTTGATATGGAAACTTGGGAATCAAGTTGATAGACATGAGAATTGAACCTGTCTAAGGGAGCTGATGAAATCACTAAAGGAAACTGAATCCTGATTGGACAGGTAGGAGGAGAACCTAAAAAATGCAGTGTTATAAAAACTTTTGAAAGTAGGATTAAGGCCTTCTAAAGCTTCTTTCTGACTCTAAATCTTTGATCCTATCACTGTCCTCTTCTATATCTGTTCTTCCGTTACCCACTAACTCATACAAGTCCTGGTCTTTTCATCCCTACTAACTCACAGAGACATGCTGTTGCCATATCTGCTAACACATATAGAATTGGTTTTCTTATCTCCGTAGTCCCTATAAATCTTTTTTGAAAAGTGGGCATTGGAAGGAGGAGATGGATTGTTGGATATTAGTAGTTTCAGGTCCCTTCCAGTTCTAAATCCTATAATTATGTCAGAATGGAAGAAGGCCCAAATCCCTAATGTCCTGAAAATAGTAAATGAGATTGGAGAAGTTTCTGCATTTTGTTGGATAGCAAGAATTTAAGTAACCCCAAGGTAGATCAACAGGATCACCTCTTTGAGACACTTGGTGGAAGTAAGGTTTTGGACCAGGCCAAATGCTGTTTTTTTCCAGGACTTTTACTTCTTGAACACACAGGGAGAGGAAATTGAATGGCCTTGTTTCCAAAGAATGAAAAGGAACTAGTGTAGAAAATATCTGAGTGTGACCCACTATGGAATGGTCATCACTATACAATTAGGTTCTATATTCTTGTGGGAGAGGAAAAAAAAAACCCAAACAAAAACTATCATGTGGTTACTCACTTTTCGAAAAGGGAAAGATAACAAACTACGGGTTTTAGGTAAAAATTGGAAGAGCTCAAAAAAGGAAATAAGCCACAGGAAGCCTGGAGACCATTTATAAACATCTTATCGGAAGCTCAGTCTGAATGTGGGCTGAGGATCAAAAATAGCAGGTACCCCCGGGAGGGGAAGGGGTGTGTGTGAAGATCATACATGGCAAATTAGCTAAGTCAGTAATGGTTACCACAGAGAGAAGGCACTTTTCTTGAATGAAAAATAGGTTGGCTCACAAATATGGAAGGTCAAGTCTAAATTAGAAATTTGAAGAGAGATTGTAAGGCAAAGCTCTATTGGACCTAAAGGCAAGACATGAGTATATTTAAAAAAAAAAAATTTGCTATAGTAAAAGAAGGAATAATATCAGATCCATAACAAGAAATATTTGCACCTGGGACAAGTACCCTAAGTTTGGGTTGACAGGGTGGTAGGAGATGATGGGCACTGGTCCATGTAGGGGATGTGCAGAAGCCAAGGGCCACTGCTTGCTATTGAAGGGACCTCTGTGGGGTGGGAGACAGCAGGCAGGGTGAAAAAGGAGTAGACTAACAAGCCAAAAACTACAGTCCGCACCCTCTATATTTGGTGCCTTGGGGACAGCTCTGGCCACCCCACCCAAATTGTGGACCTGCTTCTCATTAGAGATTCCATGGGAACCTGGGGATCATGAGAAAAAAGGTCAACTTGAAGTTGAACAGGAAGAAAAAAATAGAAGAAACTGAATTCCTTTTTTTCCTTGGTCTTTCCTGGGGGAGACATTAGACAAATAAAATCCTGACAAATATACTGGATGGCCTACAACTAATGGAAAAAGTGGATGTAGCAAAATCATCAAGACTAGGACCAGATGGAACCCCACCCAAAGTTTCCTGGGAGCTCAAGATGGAGATTGTTGGCCAAAATGTGTAATTCTACAAATGGCCACCGAGTCTTGGAACCGCTGAACTGCTGATGTGACTCAAATTTAGAGGATGGTCTAGGGGTGCTCACTTGCATAGGAGGATTCAGAGAAATTCATGACCGAGAGAGCCATCATGGGTTATGACAGAAATAGTTAAAATGTTTCCCTAACCACCAACGATGCTCTAGTAGGGGACAAGGGAGCGAAGGGGCACAGCGTACCACCATAATATATTGCTAAATGTTTCTGTTAGAACAGAACATTCTGGAATACGTGAACTTTAGTGCAGAAAGTTAAGATAGCACCTTTATATGGGAAAAGAATGCTACTTTCAAGACGGTGTGTACTTTGAGTAGTTTTGCCAAGAGTAGGGATGAGTTTCTATTTTCACTAAAGTTTTTGATCTTAGGGCCTCACAGCATGTAAATGACCCTGGGTTCTCAAGGGCAAGGCCATTGAAGAATGATCACTGGCAAGTTCTACCAAACCGAAAAGTATTACCAACAGTTCAGTGTCAACTGAGAAGGAGAAGTCTAGAGGTATATATCCTAAGGATCCAGAGTTGAGCCTGTGCTGTTTAATAGTTTTTATTCATGATGTGGATAAAGACAGAAATGACATATTTATCAAATTTGCAGATGGCACTTGGCTGGGAGTAATACCTAACACACTGAATGACAGTTAGAATGAAAAAAAAAAAATCTTGATGGATGAGGGTACTGGATTAAATCTAAGAAGATGGAATTCATAATGGATCAATGTAAAGTCTCACCCCTGGGTTCAAAAAATCAACTTCCCAAGTACACAGTGGTTTGTCAGAAAAAAAGATCTGGAGATTTGAGTGGACTGCCACTCAACAGCAGTTAGCTGGCTGATCTGGCAGCTAAGAAATAAATGCTGATGTGATCTGGGCTACATAAGAAAGCCATTGCCTCCAGGAATGGAAGTGACATTGATGAGATGGAGAGGATCTAGAAGAGCACCACAGTCTTGACTCCATGCCATAGGGGGGTCAGTTGAAGGAACTGGAGATATTTAGCTTGAAAAACAGAAGACCCAGAGTGATTAAGACAGCTATCCTAAGGACCTAACGCTCTGTTGTGTAGAAGAGGGATAAGGCTTGTTCTATTTAGCCCCCATAGTCCTTAGTTGATGGTGTTGGAGAGCTGTTGTGGCCAAAACAAATGAATTTTTTTTGGCCCCAGCAGCTCTCCAATGCCATCAACTAAGAACTAAGGGCTATGGGAGGTGCAATCTGTGCCAAGGGAGGACATTATCCATACTGATGAAAGCCCAGAGCCTGGAAGTCCTGCTGGGGAAGAGCTGACACTAAGCCATCCTCACTCCTTTCTGTAATTATCCCTACAAGCAGCATGATCTGTTCACCCCCTTGCTGCCTGGAGTTAGGGGTGGAATCTATGGCCAAAGGGCAGCAAAGTTAACAAGCCCATATGGCCTTGAAACTATGACCGTGGTTTCATTAATACTGTATTCCAGCCCACCGCAAAGGAGAAGGGAATGAAGAGGGCTGAGAAGATAGAACATTTGATTCATCACTTGGAAGGGGATGGGGCAGAATGTTGAGATTTTGTTACTGTCATCAAAGGAATCGGAGACTTGAAAGCTACGTGTGTAAGTACAGTAGTCTCTGCTTGGCTTCCAAAGTCAAGCATTTTCATTGAACTTTGGAAGAAGCTGGGTGATGATTTCACAGTGTTTATTAATACAGTCGGGGGGTGGGAAGCAAAGTGACTGCTTTGTTATTTATTTTTCTTTTAAATAAAAGGAACTTCCAGCTGTGGGACATGTGCAGCCCCAGCAAAGTTCTGGATCTAAGAGATCCTGTGTTTTTCTACAGGAGCACCAAGGCTTGTTGGACTCAACAGTTCCAAGTCAACAAACATTTCCAAAGCAGCTACTACATGCAAAGCCTTCTGCTTGCCACTGTCTGAATGACCATATAAGGTCATGTTTGAAGAGACAGGTATCTAGCTCTCTCCTGGATGGCTAGGTAGAAGGTAGAACCCCAATTAGATAAGACGGGATCTTTGGGGGAAAATAGCAAAACCTGTTTCCTGAAGAATATAAAATTTGGTTCAGGAAGGGCTGTTCCCAGGACAGGACATTCCAACTCCAGGCTCCTTGACTCTCTTCCTCACCTCCGCCTTGTGGAATTCTTAGCGTCTCTCAAAGTTTACCTAATGTCCCATGTCCCACAAGCACTCAGGCCTCCGAAATGACTATTTTGTATTTAATTTTCATCTGAGTCTCTTCCCCCAAAAGAATGTGAGTTCCCTAAGGCCAGCAGTTGCTTGGCCTTTGGCTCCCTAGCACCTGGCACACACTAGGTGCTTAATAAACATTTGCCAAATGAATATTTCAAGAGAAGGAGGCCATAAAACAAATGGAGACATTTGAATTTGGAGACAAAGAATCTAGGTTTGAGTACTAGGTGGGATTTGAGGAGAGTCATTTTCTCCTTTATAAAATGAGGGGGCTGGATGATGGTCTTTTCCAATTCTGTCATGTGTTTCAATGACTGCAAGATTTCTGTTGGATGGCTTGGTTCTTCTGTTAATGAAGATTTTTTAATAATGATAGACCCCGAGAACATGAAATCTGTGAAGAATGTGAATAACTGATGTTTAAATGGTAGGGTTTCTTTAAACCTACTATAAGTTTGCAAAGTGCTGTACATGTCATCTCATTTGAATCTCACAGCAACCCTGGGAGATGTTCGTAGTCTTTCACAGAGGAGGAAACTAAGGTTCCGTTAGCTATATCTGTGACTTGGTCAGGGTCACACAGTTAGAGCTGGGCATTTAACTCAGATTTTCTCCATGACCAGCACCTTTCCCAGTATGCTTTGCTATCTCTTAGAGGTCAAGCAGTATGATCCTCTAAAGCTCAGACTTTGAGATTCAACTTGAACTAACACTCATGATCCTCAGTTGGTGAGCTATGGTGTCAGTATTTGCATTTCCTAGGTAGGAATACCAAGTACCAGAATGCTTCTCTGACTTAACTTGCAGAACTGGTGCTCAGTTATCTACTAGGGAAACGAGAGCATAGCATTCACCTCATCCAAGGTTAGCCAGCTGGGAAGTGTCAGAGGTGAGATCTGAATCTAAGTCCCCTGATTCCAGACTCAGTGCTCTTTCTACAGTAGTCCAACCCCAGCCCCTAGCACAATTTTCTGGAACATAATATAAGTTTCCTACTCCTTTGTAGGAGTGAAGGGAATTGATCGACAGACACTGGAAGCAGTGTGGTGCAGTGGAACAAAGCTTGGCTTGAGATGCAGAGCTCTGGGTTCCAATCTTCCAATCTCTGTCACCTTAAGCAAGTCACATGTCAACTCTGAGCCTCAATTTCATTTCCTATAAATTGAAGGATTGGATTTTGTCTCTCTGCATTTTCCATGTCATGCTGCAGTTGCTAGCATGAACTCTAGTAGGAACCACAGAGGAAAAAAATGTTTTCTGCTATAAGCAAACTGCAATGGATGTTGTCTAGGATAAGGGGGGAGATGATCATTTGACCTCCAATTAAGTGATAAACAAAACAAAGTCCAGCATTTTGTGGATTTTTGTATGGTGCCGTGTTCATATGCTCATGTTTGACTCAGATCATAGAACAGAACAAGGCTTCAGAAGTCAAACCGCTTCCCCTCCTCCTTTGATGGAAGAGGGAACTGAGGTCCATAGAAAGAAGGTCAAATCCAGATATGGCAGAGGCAGGATTTGAAGCCAGATTGTTTCAGTTCAAATCTAGATTCTATATTGCACAGAGGTCTAATACTTCTAAGATTTTCTTTAAGGGGGGAAAGGGGGACTTTTTTTTTTTTTTAAATCTCAAGGCCTAAAATAGCCATATTGTTCCCAAGTTTACACCCCACCCACTGGATGTCCGGTTTCATTGTCCCTGTAGTCCTGGAGGGCTGTGTTGCCTTCTTGGCTCATCTTGAAAAAAGCCCCAATAAATTTTGAGCCTGGTTTATAAAGAATCCATTTGGGGAAATGAGATGAAAAGAAGGAGAAAAAATAAACTAAAAAATGGTCCTAGCCTCTGTCCTGATGACTCAGGCTCAGATGAAGTCTGTGAGGCAAGCGGAGCCAGTGGTTATAAGTTCTTGGGTTGGGGATTCCACAACTTGGCTCCCAGAATATGGCCCGGGAAGAGCACCAAGCAGCATCCTTGGGCTGGCACAGCCCAGGCTATACCCAAATCTGCTCGGTCAGCAAACCTCTTCCTTCAGGCTCTTAAGGTATTGACATTCTCCTGGGTTCGGTTCACCCAAGGAGCAGAAACTGTATCTCAAAATCAACAGAGCCCCACAGGGAAATTGAAAGAATTCCCTATAAGGACAGGTCTAGGCCACGCTAGATTTCTAAATCCCCAAATCTTTTTTTTTTTTTTTAATAGCCCTATAACACATCCCTAGAGGGACCACGCCCAGTAGTGAGAGTTCCTACTTCCAGGCCCTCTAAATTGTGAAATCCAAGCATACAGAAGTCTGCCTGAGTTCTCTGGAGGAGTGAGCCAATATGTGCCCACTTGGGCTCTGGAAGCTGCTGTGATACTTCCCATGGTGCTTGGTCAATGGAACTCTCAAATTGGTCTCTCAAACCCCAGAGCTTTTGGGCTACGGGCCTGAGAAGCTGTTCCCTTCAAAATGCCAACGACGCCCTCTTGCCTCATTTAAACGAGGGAAACAAAAGGCGATCGAGGCAGGAGCTCATGGCAGCAAATGCCAATTCACACCAGGTAAACACAGGGAACTGGCTTGCCTATTGCAGCAAGACATACTGCTGGGACTGACCGGGGCCAGTATTTATCTATTGTTCAGTCACATTGGACTGCATTTATTTTTGAACCACTGCTCCAATTAAGCCGACATCCCCTTTATCAGGGGACTCATTGCTGGCAAATTGAATTGAACTTTGCAAAAATCTCAGTGTATCAAGCACCTCAGGGTTTGATTGGGGATGCACAGTGACTGAAGAAATTAATCACCGATCAGTTTACCACATTATGATGGCTTCCATTAAAGCTGCAGCAAGGTGGAGAAGTCATTCTCAATGATTCCCTAGGGTCATATCAGTAATATCTTGGAGCGTGGAATGTGTGCTGGGCAATCCAATATGCTGGGCTATCAGTGACTTACTCCCTTTCGGCTCCAACCCCCTCCCCCAATCAAAATATACAGAGGCAGATGTGGGGTGCGCTGGGGGAAAGCAGTCCCTGGGAGTCTGAAGAACTTCGGGGACAACCATTTCCTCCTATCCTTCTAGGACTTCTCAGATTTTTTTTTTTTTATAAAAATGTTTAGGAAAAAACATTCACTTGTTAGATCTCCGTAACACCCCTTTGTGGTAGATAGCACAAGTATTATGATTATGGTTATTACATTGGTGGCTAGGTGAGGTAGAAGAACTCCTAAACTTGGAGTCCGATCCCAGCTCTTACCATCGTACCGTCTCTGGGCCTCAGTTTCCTCATTTGTAAAATTGAGACTAAATCAAAGTAGCTCTAGCACTGTGAAGTTTTTCAAACTTGTTTTCTTAAATGTGTTTTATGTACACGATCTCATTTGATCCTCACTTCGACCTGTGAGGGAAGTTCAATTATTATCTCCATTTTGCAGATGAGGAACTGGAGTTCCAGAGAGGTTAAGTGATTTTCCTAGGATCCATAGCTCCTGATTCCAGGATCAGCATTCTATCCACTATCCCACCCCCAAACTTCCTCCTACCACGAAATCTGGGGCTCTTTGATCCCCATTTTACCAGATAAGGGATGCCAGGCTGAGAGATAGCATAGGCCACAGCTAGAAGAGGCAGAATGGGAACTACCAAATCAGTGCTGGGCTCACCATGGAGTGGGGCAGGAGGCTTGATCCCAAGGACTGAATCTTTTCTCTGTTAACATTTTCCTAAGGGACTCTGGGGCTTTCAACTTCTCTCCAACACAGCCCACAAGTAGCCATCCAGGCAGGGCCAAGCGTTCTACCTCCCAGTCCATTCACTTTAGGACAGCTCTTTTCCCCTCAGGGAGACTTTCCTTACAGGGAGCTGAAATCTTCTTTGTAATTTCCACTTATTGCTCTTAAATTTGCTCTCCAGGGCTAAGCTGAGAAAGGCTAATCCCTCTTATTCCAGATAGCCTTTTGGCCCTACTAGATGGCTGTCCTGTCCCCCCAGAGCTCCCTCTTCTCCAGGATAAAAATATTCTCAGTTCCTTAAAGTCATGGTTCCATCCCATAATCTCAAGGCCATAACCTGCGCATTCTCCTCTGGATGCTTTCCAGCTTATCAGGGCTCCTCCCTCTTAAAATGAGGCACCCAATAGTGAACACATGCTCCAGGTGTACCCTGTTAAACCAGGGGGGGGGAGCCAGACAGGGCTATCTATCACTTTCTGAGTTCTGGACACAAGGCCTCTTTCTGGAGCCTAAGATAGGGAAAGCTTTTGCTGCTATTTTGACCTTCAGTGAGTTCAGAGTACGAACAATTAGTTTGTATTCTAGTTATAGTTACATTGAACCCAAGCATAATGACAGAATAGATGTGAACATGGAAAAACATGAGATTGGTCCCAGTTTTTGTAGCCTGGCAAGATTTTTCTACACTGTGACTATCTTTTAGTGTGTAAGCACACTCTCTCTCCCTCTCCCTCTCCCTCTCTGTCTCTGTGTCTGTCTGTCTGTCTGTCTGTCTGTCTCTGTGTCTCTGTGTCTCTGTCTCTCTCTCTGTCTCTCTCTCTCTCTGTCTCTCTCTCTGTCTCTCTCTCACTCTCTCTCTCTCTCTCTCTCTCTCTCTCTCTCTCTCTCTCTCTCTCTGTTTCTCTGTCTTTCTCTCTCTCTCTCTTTCTCTGTCTTTCTCTGTCTCTCTCAGCTTTGTGGCATCTGTAAATTTGCCAATATAAATTTATCAATGAATCACCAACCTGTAAACATGCTGAATATCCATATATCCAAGTCAGTGATAAAAAAAAAAAAGGTTAACAGCACAGCACTCAAAATAGATGAGCATCCTCTACTAAACTTTCAAGTAGGAATACTGAGGCATGAGGGACGAAAGAAGCGTTAGTCTTGGTCTCACTTTGGTTCATCTATAAAATACAAAGAATGACTTAAACACGTATGGATCTCACTTTCAGGGTATTCATTATGGAGACAATGCTGAAACGGGTTAATCATCAAACCGGGAGGAGGGTAGAGAAGCATGGATAATGGCTTCCAGCTCTAACATTCTCCGGGGTTCTAAGAAGCTCCAGATTACATGGGCCGCATCCAATTTATCCTGCCACTGGCTTAGAGGAAGCCGGGTGGCTGGAATTCGAATAAGATACCCCTGAACTACACTGGAGGCATGGGGGAACTGGGCTGCAGGATAGGGGGAAGCAGTTCCCAGTCTGCCCTGGAAAGTCTAAAAGAACACAAGGCAATGTTATAATTTCAAGGTGCAAAGACTCAGGAAATTCTCAACAGTCTTTTCCTTGAGTCTCACGCACTTGGAAAAATTGGACAGTTATAGGAAAATTATTTTTCATGAGAAAGCGTCTCTGTGAATTCTCGAGTTTCTAGCAATGCTGACCTTGCGCCTTGTCAATTTCTGTAATGGAATCTCTGGTAGGGATCTATAACACCACGAAGGTGTCGGGAAATTTGTTCTAATAGTATCAAATAAGCCTCAAGAGCCCACCTCTGCGCAGTCTGGGACAGGAGACAGAGGTTAGGGGTCAGCTCCAAGCTGGGTTTGAGATGGGCTCTGCTGGTTATTAGCTAGGTGAGAGTAAGGCTAAGTCACTTAACTTTTCTGGGCTTCAGGGTCATCATATTTTAAGTGAGAAGATCAGATTATATTCCCTGCCCCGCCCATCTGTCTGTCTGTCTGTCTCTCTGCTGTCTATTTGTCTTTGTCTCTCATTCTTTCTGACACATCGAGGATTCTGGCAAATATCATTCCTGGTGAAATTCATAGCTTTGAGAACAGTTCTGTATGTCTCCACACCCATTCTTCATGTAAAAACATCTGGATCAAGTGAGATCATGTGTAGAAAGAGCTTTCTAAACCTTAAAGTGCTGTATCATTGCCAGCTGAAATTATTAAAGGTTATCTAGTTTCCGCGATTCCAAGCTTCTTTTGACTTCCTAAATCAGGCCTTAATCTCTTTGCATGCCATGAATCCCTTTAGCTGTGATGACCCCTTTGGCTATGATGGTGAGCCCATCTCAGAATAATAGTTTTAAATGCATCAAGTCAGATACATAGGATTGCAAAGGAAACCAAAGATTAATGAATCTGTTAAAATTTCCCCTTGGGTCCTTTGGGTATTTTGGATCCCCGATCAAGAATGCCTATCCTAAAGCATTGTGGTCCCTTCCATTTGCTTGCCTCCATAAAGCTCCCCATTGGATGCCCCATGGTGGTCCTAGGCTCTTATAGCTTACACCAGGGAACCCAGGCTATGACTGGTCCCACCAAGAGGAATGAGCTTGATGATTGGATTCTACATCTGTTTCCCAACCTGGATGAGTATGGAAAGGCATACACACACCATATTGTAAATTTACATATATATGTAAATGAACTCATGCACAGAGTATAAATCATGTATCTTTCCAGATAAGAAGGTTGGTTTTACATCACAGGGGCAAACAAGACATTCCAGTTTCACTATGGATATATATATTTTTTTAATCACTAAGAGCACCACCACCCAAATTTCACAGAGATATGTTTCTAACTTACAATTGGCTGCAGCTGAGCGCCTGGGAGCATGAATTGCATCTGCTGCGCAAACATGGCAGCCGCAGTCTTCTGCTGTATCAGGTTGTTCCGTCCATTAATTTCCAGCTGAGTCTTCAGGTGGGGAGGAGGGTGAAGATACTTGCAGTTGTCTCGAGTGCAGCGGCCCTGAAAGCAAAAAGACCAAGGTTGTAGACACTCTCATTTTGGATCTGGGGGCAAGTGGTTTCTACAACTAATATACACAAAGAAGGAAGAACAATTTTAAAGCTAGAACCTCAACTTACTAAAGCCCATTAAGGATTTTTTATAGCTTTTGTAAGTTGAAAACATAAATTGATTATTTTAATTAAAAACTCAAAGGTTGAAGTTATATATGCAATTAATTCAGAAGTGTGAATCCACAGTGTAAACATACTCTATGTGCCAATGCAGAGATATGCTTTTGCATGGAAACAACAGTCAAGTCCAATACTTCAAGCCAAATCCACCAGTTTTACCTCAAAAATCAGGTGAACTGAAGCCAAAGCATATCTGGGGGCCTCGGTTCTGTGAAGGATTGGAAAGCCATGGGACACTGGGCAAGTCCCTTCTCCTAACTCAGATACTAAGATGTAATGAGAGAACTAGTTTCATCCTTGAAGATATTTCATAGGTTTGCAAGATCATGGAACAAGATCTGGAAAGGACGTTCGAGGCTGTCTAGTCTAATCCCCCTCATTTGACAGATGGAATAGCTAGGCCTGTGGAGGGCAGCTACTTGCCTTGCCCAAGTTCGTATGGGTAATGATAGGGCAAAATTTGAACTTATTACTCCAAATCCAGTTCTTTTCCATTTTATCAAGATCTTTATTTCAAAACGGCACCATTTCCCTTCCCCGGCTCCCCCCCCCCCCCCCCCATCGAGCTTTCCAAACGAAAGGGACTCCTATTGAAATTGACCTTCTGGGTGGAAATATGTACTTGTGTATGAGGGCTCCAAGGTTTGAGGACCACGACACTCTTTCAGCATGGCCATTCGTCGCATTTTGTAAAATCAGTATTCCTGAAATCGCCATGTGCTTTTCTGGAAGAAACTGAACCTCATTTGGAATCCATCAAAAAAGCACAGGGTGAATGAAGCCTCTGGCAAAAGAAGGTGAGGTCCATTGTACTAACTGATTAGTCTGCAACATGGGTTCTTCACATTCTGTGTCTGTTCAAAGCAGGACACACCTGTGTTTGCCTCCTCTGGGGCATCAGCCCTTTCCTTTAGACTTCACGGGGGTACACTGGGACCTTCTGGAATCACTTGCAGGGCTGCCAAGCCCACTGGGGCAACTTGAAGAAATCCTGCCTCTGGGTCTCAATTTAAAGGATGAGATGAATGAATCTCAAGCAGCACTGGGGCCAAACTCCTCCATGCTGCTTGCTCTCGCTGGATCTCGAGATGCTTATCAAGAGAAGAAGGCCAACTTCTGTTTGGCGTTGTGCCTGTGAGCACTACGTGATCCAGGGGTTTGTGTCCTCCTCCCAGACTATTTAGATGTTCTGATTAAAGATACATGCAAATACTGAGGCCCAAGTCTGGGGCAAATTGGGTTAAGGGGGTTTGTTTGGATTGCTTTCTTTTTAGTTTTTGGAAACTTGAGTTCCTTTTGTAGGGAAAGCTCTCCTATGTAGGTTTCGGTTTAACTCCAGTTCCTAATGCTTACAAAGCCAGGCTTGATCATGTTTTCTGTGTTTACACGTATTTTTCCATCGGAACTTCACAATCTTATTTACTTCCAGTTGACAGAGCAGGAAACTGAGGCTCCAACCACTGCCCTAAACTGCCTTTCAGTCATTCCTAGTTAGCCTATCACACACAGAAAGAAGTTAAATAGAAGAGGAGGAAGGGCTAAGTAAGAAGCACTAACATGAACAAATATTTTCCAAGTTTTCAGAATGCTTTACATACACTAGTTTGAGTTTCACAGTACCCTGAAGAAATAGATACTATAGAGATACTGTGGATACTATAGAAATAGATACTATATACTGTGGATACTATAGAAATAGATACTATAGAGATACTGTAGATACTATAGAAATAGATACTATATAGTATCTATCTATCTATCTATCTATAGATACATAGATACTATACAGATGAAGAAACCAAGTCCCAGAGAGGCTAAGCCACTTGCCCAAGGTCACAGAGGTATTGCCAGAGGCAGGCTTTGAATCCAGGGAGGGCTTCTTGACTCTGAAACCAGTGCTCTATTCACTAGACCCTGTGGCAAACTTATTGAATAACTGGCCCAAACTGGAGACCACCTAACAATCTGAGTGTCTTATTAGAGTCTAATAGCTCTATTGCTAGCTATGTAGCCTTGGACAAGGTACTTTCCTTTCTTAGGCCTGTTGCTTCCTTTGTAAAAAGGGGATGTTGGACTAGCCAATTTCAGTTCCTACCATTCGCTGGTCCTAGATCAGGTGACCCTGCTGAGGGGTTCTGGCCAGATACAGGCCAGGGGAGGTCAGAGAGGAACAGCATCACTCTAAGTCTCTCCGACACGAACCCTTTTAACCCTGCAGTCAATGGGAATGCTTAGTTATTCTTAACAAAAAAAAAAAGAAGCATCAGACATTTGAGTGGGAAGGGGCCTGGTCGGGCTCCTTCATCTTATGGCTGGGACAACAGAGCCCAGGACAGGAGGATGAGACTTGCTCACTTAGGTGGTTGGCCTGTAGCAAAGCTGGCCCTTGAACTCAGGTCTTTGGAGCTCTAGCTTCTGGCTCCTTTCTGGCCACCTACCTGTCTCCTGTGCAGCTTTCTTGGGCTAACTAACCCAGCATGTGGTAGAGAAGGCTTGCTGCCAAAACCCAGAGCTGGGCCTCAAAACCTAGTCTTTGCAGAGCCAGGCCAAAGCCCAGGCCAAGGCCCAGCCCAGGGCCCACGTCTTCTTGGAGAATGCACCTGTGCTGGGTTTGTGCCGTTAAATCATCTCCCCTGGCCTGGCATATGGTCAGTATTGAAAGTATTAATAACATTTCACTAAAAACAAAGTCCATCCTTCCAAGATTTTTTTCCCTAACTCTTCACACAGTACAAAAGCAGCTGTAGCCTACAAATATGAGGTTAAATATGAGATCATTTGGACAGAGCTCCTTCTATTGTTTTTCTACGCTCTAAGCAGTGAGGGGAAGGAGAGGGCAATCCATTGTTTTCCAAGGGGATTGTTCTTGGTTCCTCCCATAAGCGATTTCAAGAGACAACTGGAGAAACTGATAAAGCCAAGGAACAGCTCCTTGCTCTAACTTGTGTCTGAGCAATGTGGCCAGAAGGAACTTCTTACCAGTAGGAGCCGCCTAATTGGTCTCCTTGCTTCTAGTCTTTCCTCTTTCCAAGTCATCCTCCACAAAACCAGTCAGAATTGGCTTCCTAATCTACCTGTGCCACTCCCCAGCTCAAAAAACTTCAATGGCTCTCCACTGAGCCAAGGAAAAAGTACAAACTCTTTTGTTTGGCATTTAAAACCAGTCTCAATCTGGCTCCAACTTCTCTTTGCATACTCATTTCATTTCTTATGATTCCCATTCCTGCACGCTTCATTCCAACAAAACGAACTTTTTTCGTCTCACAAGCCGCCCGTTTGATCTTGGTGTCCCTCGTTATGGGAATGCACCCCTCCTCACCTCTGCCCCTTGGGTTCCTTTGATAGGTCCCCCAGAGAAACCACAAACTCCATCCAGATTCCTCCATATAAACAGCACTGGAGGCAAGAACCAAAGAGGGCTCAGGAAGGCCTATTGGGTGCAAGGCATTGTGGGACAGGGGAGGAGTTGCGGAAAGAGATGACTAAGACCATCAAAGAACCTATAGTGTAGCATGGGGAAGTTAAGATGTGTATGTAAATAGCTATTAATTTAGGAATATATGCAAATAACTATAACTTATAAGGGCTTTTTTTTTTTTTAAAGCTATAATGGGGACAAAGGAGATAAAAGAAAAGACCAAACTCCTGCTAATATGGGCATATGGCCAAACTAAACTCATTTCCTTTTTCTGTATAGGATGACTAGCCTGGTAGATCAGGGAATTCTGTAGATATGACTTCCTTAGATTTCAGCAAAGCATTGGGACAAAATCCCTCACAGTCTCCTGACGGCAGAGGTACAGTGATGTGAGCTAGACAATGGTCCATTTAGGAGGAATTAGAACTGATTGAATAACTGGACCCCAAGAATCATTGCAAAGTGGTTCAATGCCAGTTTTCAAAGAAGTTTGTTCCTAATTGCTGTGGGTCAGGTGGCCACCCAAAAGATGTGTAACAGAGATTAACCACCAGACCCACAGAACTGGAAGGAATAGCAATTAGGAAAAGTCTGAACCCAAATGCTGGTGGGCCAGCCGGAGACAACAGAGAGCTAGGCCAAGAAGTCCACTGTTTCTCACAAAATTCCCCAAAGCTCCAAAGCCTGGGGTCAGTCTTCAGGAGAAGATCTACGGGAGAACATGGAAGAGATGTGGCAAGGATAAAAAGGCTTGGATGGGCTGCAATCCACTCCAGGGGAGGGAAGAGAATGCTGTTCCCTTGAAGTCCCAAAGCATTAGCCTAACTGGAAGCCTGTTGCTAAGATTTTGGCAGATTAAGAGCAACAAACCTTGTTCAAATTCCCCAACTCTCCCCATAGCCAAACAGCATGGATGCCTGCAGATGTCAAACTTTACTTGTTGTTTTTCTCTTCATGCCTGGCATGAGATGAAGGTATCGGGGGATCCTGGGAAAATGTGTGTGCTCAAACTACCCAAATCCACTTTGGAGTTTCAGTGCTCATTTAGGAAAAAAAAAAGCCTGTGGACGGCTGGCTGTGGGTTTATCGCCCATGAATCTCCAACCTCCTGGAACCCTAATAAGTATGCATAATAAAGGCAAATTAAATTGGAAATACATGCAAGGCTCACAGTCGCATGCATCATTGATGCCTCTGGAGCGCTCAGACTAATTGGAAAGTACTTCAGGATGTATAGGCAGCTATCAGTTAGCTAGCGGAAAGGAGCAAAGAATGCCAGGGAGCTTTGGAACCAGAAGGGAAATTTACACCAGCAGGAAGCGGCTATGGGATACAAAGAGGCTCATGGCGCTGCTGTACACGGAGGAAGCAATGCTGAATTTTCAGTGAGTGAGACCTGAATTCAAATCTTACCTCTTCCACTAGCCATGTGACAGAGAATCAATCCGCTAATGCTTTAAGCCTCAGTTTCCCTTTTCTGTAAAATGGGGCTAACCTCTTGGGGATGTGTAGGGCAGAGTAAATAAGACAATACTTTGCTGCTTTTCTGGATAGAGGCAGGGATGAGGATTACATCCGAGATCGCATTGGCTCCTAGTTGAAGAAATTCTACAAATGCAGGCTGGTACCTTTTCTGCAATTATAATATCATGCTTACTCTTAAGCAAGTCCCATGTGGCTGAGATGTGACTCTGTTATCCCCACAGGGCTTTAAGTGGGTAGGCCCACTTAAATGCCCACCCATTTTCTTGGGGCTCTCCAGATTAGATCACACTCACTGGCTACTTCCTCTGTTCCCACTCCCCAGCTCCAGATGGCTACTGCACAAAGCAGCAGATTTGGTCTGCTCCTTCGAACCCTTCTCCACAGGCTTTGAGCCTGGCACTTAAAGCTGGTATCACCCACTGCTATGGGTTGCCAGCAGCATCACAGGATGTTTCTATAGGACTTCCAGGTTTACAGATTCAGCTTCCCATAAGCAGCTCTTAGCAACACCTTCTCTATGCCAGGCACTGTGATAGATGCTAAGGTTCCAAAGATAAAAACCAAATGGAACTTTGAAGGAGTTCGCATACTACTGGAGACAAACAATCTATACGCAGAGAAGACAAACTATATAGAGTCATTCTGGGAGAGGAAGAGAGAGGTACTACCAAATGGGCAGATCAGGCCTCGTGAAGGAGGTAAACTTTGAATGGAGCTGGGGAGGCAGAGAAGAGGAAGGAGGCTTTTCCACTTCAGTGACTGGTTCTTCTATGCTTTTTTATTTTTTGCTGAGGCAATTGGGGTTAAGTGACTTGCCCAGAGTCACACAATTAGGAAACATTACATATCTGAGACCAGATTTGTGTTTCTTCATTCTCAAACTCATCCTAGTCTCCACATCCTGATTCTAGCTTTAACTGAAGCTATGGAGCTCTCTCTCTTTCTCTCTCAAATTCCTTAGTCTTTGGCGTAACAGGCACCTTAGAAGTATCTCCCCAGTTTTTGTTTTCTCTTTGCCAGGGAAGAATGGCTTTCCAGTTTGATTGAGTTTCTGAGCCCGAAGCCTAACTACACTCCCAACATCAAATCTCCAAGTCTCCTACTGTAACAGAAATGGATTCTACCTATGAGATAAAGAGACCCAGGTATCCTCTAGCTCCTTCAGTGATGCTGGCTTTCCCCCCTCGATGCCCATCAACTCAACACTTAACTCTTAGTCAATTTGTACATGTGAGCCTAGGCATTTCTATAGATGCACCCAAACCAAAGGTATTATCTTCTCTCTACTCTACCTTGGAAGGTCCCACTTCATAGCACACAATCCACAATTCAAAATAATGGCAACAATAATAAAAATCATCCTCGTTCACTAAAATAGGATTTAATCGTTGGCAGCCAGCCACAGAATGGCAAAAATCAGTTCACAAATCTGAACGCATTAGCCAAAATGACAGGGAAGCATGGGCAACGTATCTGATAAATTATCAAAGAACTACAGAATATCAGTTCAAAAAGTGACCTTGGAGAGCATCTTGTTCAACCTCTGCTTTTGCAAGATGGGGAAACTGAGGACCAGAGAGGGGAAAGTCCCACAGCATAAACTAATAAGCCTATTTTTTCTAGACTTCCTTTCTGTCCAATACTTTGTGTTCATAATCTTTTCTGTTAAGCCTCTGGTTGCAAAGCTCACGAGAGTACACATTTCTCAAGTGTTTCCAAAGCACTTGCTTCACAGGCGACTGTGGAGGTCAATGTGTTGGTAGGCCTCTGTGACCTCATTTTACAGATGAGAAACCAGCCTCAGAAAGAGAATGTGGCTCGCCTGCTGTCATACAGCTAGAAAGGGGCTGATCTGGGCATCTCCACCCAAATCTTTTGACTTTAAGGTCAGTGTTCCTTCCATTATGTCAAGCTGTCTCTGAAGGATGGCTTCAATAACAAAAAAGCAAAAATCCCCAACCACATAAGAATGAACTAAAACACAGAAAGACAGACACATACAGAGAGGAAAGAGAGAAAGAAGGAGAGAGAGAATGAAGAAGGAGAGAGTCAGAGACAGAATCAGAGGTGAGGGAATCCAAGAAGGCAGGGGACTGGACAGGAGGCCAGTGAAGTGGAGTCAGTTTGGGGGGAAGTGCTCAAGTCACAAATTCATGCACTCTCATTTACTGGGACTGTGGACAAAGGAAGTGATCACCTATTACCATTGTCCTTTAGAGACTAGGAAAACAGTTCCTCTCTCTTTCTTTTCAAATGTCAGTGTTTATTTGAAAAATAAAGGCTTGTTTTCTTATGGAATTCTGTTTGCCACACATTAAGGGAAAGGCAGGTTTCAGCAATTTGCTTTGGAAAGGTACAGGTGTTTGGACAATTTACTGGATAGTGGCTGAAAGGATCTTGAGGATATGATGAAGGCTGCTTCTAGATGCTCTTATCTGTTTTCTGAGAGGTTAAGGTTGCTTTAATCCACCTTAGCCAGAAGCTAAGACGAGAAGTAATTTGTCTCATTCTTTGGCCCTTATTTAAATTTTTTCCCAATGGCCACCCAGCCTAGTAAAAATAATGTGTTGAAGACCCTGTATGCAAGAGGGGAAAAAAAGCTGACAAAATGTGGTGAGATAGATCACTGTTCCCAGCTCTTCTCTGGTCCTTACCCAGAATTCAAATTGCTCTAAGCCTCATGAGGATAAGGAAGTAGGTTTAGTCAAACTCTGGTGTCCTCTAACAGAGACACAATATGATAAGCCAACGTGGCATTGATGGAAAATGATTGCCATCTCCAAATTATATGTCCGTCTACTAAAAAGTGATTTGTTTTCCGGGTTGTTTTGGCTTCGATTCCTGTCGCGAAGGCATTCTGAAGCCCAATCCAGAAAACTAGCGCTTTGCATGTGTTGTTGGCTCACACTGGCCTAGCACAGGCACACGTGTGGTAGCCCGGCCTCCGGGAACTCCCTGGGATGTGCCAGACGAGAGCTAGCATCACCTGTAAAGTGTGTTGGGTCAGGTTCAGAAGACATTGGTAAGCTATAGAGGACACAGCTGCTGAGTCCCAGTTGCTGACCAAGGCAAGAAAGAATATAAGCTGACATTCTTCACTAGTTTCCAATTTCTTTGACTTCATTGGAAGAAGGGAAAATCCCTTAGTCAGTCAGAGGAACAGAGGGCCAGAGATTTATGTCACAAAGGTAAATTAGAGGCTATCTAGTCCAATCCTCTCATTTTACAGATGAGGAAACTGAGCCCCAGACAGGGCAAGTTGCTTGCCAAGATAATCCAGGTAGTAAGGAGCAGAGCTAGGATTTGGCCACAGCTCCAGAGAATCCAGCACTCTCAATGCTGCCTTCTGGGTAAGGAGGGGCTAGAGAGATGCTTGGGAACCAGTGTGAAACCCTGAGCCTCACCCCCACCAAGGCTACCTTCCTCCAAGTTTTGGCAGGCCCCAGAACCACCCTACTCCAGTGGGTATGCAAAATACAGACACTCTCCTGGTCCAAAGCAAACCACCTCTTGGGGAAGCTGTGAGTTTCCCAAGGATCACCTTCTCTTGTGATATGGACTGTCAGGCTCAGAGATGTCCTGGTCCTTTGTTCTGACTCAGATAGCAAAGAGAGACCACGGGCATCTGTGCTGTCTACGTCAAGGGGGAATCTAAAGGGATATAGGCTCAGTGTTTAGTAAGGTTCCTCTGTCTTTTAAAGACCGATCCTCCTCTAGGTACCATCTCTCTGGTCTGACCTACTGTGGCATTCAAGACTGATAGAAAATGTTTCTTTTTTAATATTAAAGAATGGAAGGGGAAAGGGAAGAGGCACTAAAGAGACGTAGGTAAAATTGATTTGTGCCTTCCTCTATTTCCCTTCTTTTTCATTTTCCTATACCCTTTAGAAAAACAGGTCTGGGAAATAAAATCATTCATTTCTGCTCTGGTCTTTTGCCCCAGTTATTGAGTTAGAAAAATAGGAAAGCGATTCAAAGTAGAAACTCATTAGTGCTCCTACGCTCAAGATTCTCTTTCACTTCTTTCTCTACCTTTTGCCTGGAAGGCCTCCCAATCTCCCACCTTTCAAGGTCTCCCAGAAAGGTCAAAAGCAATGGTGAGAGGAAATTGAAAATGAATTTTCGGAACTATATACATCCCCAAAGCCGATGGGGGACAATGGAAAAAGTTGCAGATCGCTCAAAAAAGAATAGGCCGTCATCACCATCACCCACCTCCCTAGAATTCAATCCGTCTCCTCCGTCTCTTTTCAGACTTTGCAAGCAAGTGCGGCTGAGATTGAAAGAGAAAGTAGCCCGGGTGGGCCTCTAAATCCCACTTAAGTCACTGGGGTTATGGGTGTGTGGAGGCTATTGGGTATGAGACTGCCAGTGTACTTTGTTGTGGAAAATTTTAAGACTCGAGAGCCCTGTGAAATGTATTTTTTATGATCAACGGAGAGCTACTCCTTCTCTCCTTCAGAAGAAGAAAGGAAACCGAGGAAGCTGAAAATTCCAGCTTGTCAGTCATAAGATCTTAATACAAACAGCTGTTTGGAAAATGATTTGTCTCTTCAAAGAAATCTGATATCATGGGGGGGGGGAGGAAGGGAAAAATACATTTTGTCAGACCTAATTACTACCAAATCAAATGTTTTAAAGTCTTCATGACATCACTGGGCTACAAATAGTCAATAGTTCCTCATCAAGAATAAAGGTGCTCAAAAGAAGTTTGATTTTTTTTTTAAATGGGGTTGGGGGACAGAGGATGGTACATTGTTCTATCA
Source organism: Sminthopsis crassicaudata (assembly GCF_048593235.1). NCBI lineage: Eukaryota > Metazoa > Chordata > Mammalia > Dasyuromorphia > Dasyuridae > Sminthopsis > Sminthopsis crassicaudata. Next base: position 46,418,091 of record NC_133623.1, on the reverse strand, counting down.
GGCCTTTTGAAAATTATGCAACGCCATATGCCAACTATTCCATTGTAATTCTTGGTTTCCTAATTGTCGGGGCATATAGTCTGATGTACAAGCCAAGCTGCACCTGTCTGGCATACCTGGGGTGACTGGTGCCCTCAAGACATCACAAGATGGCAAGGGTATAATAGAAAGATCATGAGCTTGGGGGTCGGAGGACCTTGGCTTCATCCTTGGCTTACCACTTTGGAGTTCAGTCAGAAAGAAGTAAGCTCTTCAAGAAGAGAGATTACTTGATTTTTTTTTCTATTTGTATCTCTAGTGACTGGCAAATAAAATAATAAGTGCTTAATAAACATTTATTGAGTGACTGTATGACCTTATCTGAATCAATGAATATCTATGGACTTCATTTCAATCCTTTTTCAGGCCTGTCTGACTCTGTGTGAACCCCTTTGGAGTTTTCTTTGCAAAGATACTGGAGTGATTTGCTATTTCTTTCTCCGGCTCATTTCCATCTCATGAGGAAACTGAGGCAAAGGGGGTGAAGTGACTTGAGCAGGGTCAGCCAGCCATAAGTATCTGAGATCAGATTTGAATTGGGGAAGATGAGTCTTCCTGCTTCCAGGCCTAGCACTTTAGCCCCTGTAGCATCACTTAGCTGCCCAGACCTTACACACAGCAGGTGCTTAAAAAGTACCTGGCAGACTGGATCAAAATACTCCCAATTTTACTAAAATAAGTGGCAATGACCAAAAACGACAACATTAACCCCTCACTAACAGAACTTCTCATCCTTAGAATATCCAAGCTGAAGGAGACCTAAAGGTTATCTCGTTCAATTCAATTTAACAGGGGAGGAAGTTGAGCCCCGGGTCAGGGCAAGTTCTAGTCTAGGATCATGAAGACCAGAGCCTGGAGTGAGAACATGTTTCCTGCATTCAAGTTCAGTGGTCATTAATAACCTATAAGAATGATTGCATAGGACTTGATGCTAAAGTTCCAAAGGTCAAGTTCAGAGATCGTCTGGGCTGGGGATTCTTAACCTTTCCATGCTCCGGTCCCTTTGGCCACCTGAGGAAGCCCTTCTCCGAATTACGGCTTAAAATGTACAAGATGAGATCCGCATGATTTAAAAGGAAGCCAATTATAGAGAAAGAGAGTTGTGGAAATAATACCAAATCAAACAAGAGGACTGATGCCTGGTTGAGAACTCCTGGGCAGTCTGAGGGCCTTGTTTTTTACATGGGAGGAAGCTGAGGCTCAGGGAGGGAGCCAGGTATTAAGAAATCAAGCTAAGCCTCTTCCCCCCATTTCTACCAAGAACCCCACCCCGGCTACCCCCCTACAGGCTTCTGCCTCTAAACATAGGACTTTTTCCAGTAGGCACTGACTTCCTCCTCTTATTATTCTTTTTTTTTTTTTTTTTTAACACAATTTTCTTTTTTTTCTCTGAAAAGAGAACAATAGTAGGCACGTGACGGAAGGTGTTTATGTCTGTCTATTCCGAAGGAACTGCCAGAAAATCAGTAATATGGGCTGGGCCAGGGGTCAAACCTGCTTTCCTGCTGCTCCCTTCCTATCTCTCTATGTCAATGAAAGTCTGGTCTGATTATCCCCTGACATGGGGAGATAGAGTATCCCTTGCACCTGGTTCCCCGGCAGAGGTGAGAGGGATGGCAGGGCCCCAGTGCTATGGATCAGCTCCCAATCTCATACTCTGGGCTGTTTTACAGGGGGCCAGCCCGGAACCTCCCCTCGTCCCATTCTACCCCAAGGTCGATCTTTGGTACCCTCAAGACCACCTTTCTGCCTAGACTGGCACCTGGATCCTTTGGGAGGTCAAAGGTAAACCACAGCCGCTGCCAGACTCCTTTAACCATTAATTAACCCAGTGACACCCACCCAAAGTTCCCAGAGCACTTCCTGCCCCCAGAATATTGCACCTGAGGGGAAGCTGCCCTCCCTCTCCCACCTGCTCAAGCAAGCTGCAAGGAAAATTCCACGAAGCTGGTCAGCCAACTGCTGCCCACAATGCTTTTAGGGAATAATGCCTGAGCTGCCTCCTCTTAAGAAAAGGCAAGGTCTCCCCTTTTCGGGGCATTTCACCCAAGGGCCCCCACATCCATATTCATTCACATTAAAAATTACTTTCCAAATGAGGAAGAATTTGACCCTGTTCCATTTATGGAACAAAGAACCTGCACTTTGAATGTTCTCAAGTGCAAACAAATCATAAAAAAGAGGAGTTGCTACTCACACTGAAACCGATCCCCCCGCTTTTTTTTTTTTTGTCTGAGCAAATACTTTCAATCATTCTCTAGAAAAATATTAACTCAATCTGTGGTCAATAACAAGTTACTCAAGAATGCATGCTCTACCACAGCAATGGGGATGCCATTGGAGCTCAAAGCTTCTCGAGTCCATGCGGGATCAGGAGTGGAGGAGCTTACCTGGAGAACTCCTTCTGCTACATCCCCACGGGGAAGCTCAGCAGTGAGGAGCCCCGTCAGAGCACCGACACAAAGAGCCAAAGCCCCAGAGACAGGCAACTTAATGATGCCTCTGTGGGTCTTTCTCTGATAAACCAAGTAAGAACCACGGTGACCTCAAAAAGCCAAGTCTGGCCTCTGTCACTCGGCCTTCTTGAAGGTCCTCAATGTCAAAGGATCCCAGATTTGTCTGTGGAATAATATTAATGACAGCGGACATTGCTATGGGGCTTTCAAGTTGGCAAGGTACTTTCTGATCTCCTTCAGATCTCCCAACAAACCTGTGAGGTAGGCGTTATTATTTGCCCCTTCCAGAGATGAGGAAAACTGAGGTCTGGAAAAAGAACCCTTCTATGGTATCAAGTCTAACCACCTCATCTTTTAGTCAGCCCCGGCAGGTTAAGTGACTTGCCCAAGATCACACAGCATCAGAAGTAGGATTGCAACCCAAAGGTCATCTGCCCCAAGACCCAGCGCTCCTGTGGCTTCTTAAGAGTGTCACATCTCCAGCAATCTGCTTTCTCAAAGGCTGGCCTCCATGCCTGTGAAGGACTCTTTCCCTTTCTTTACCTCTTCAAACACCTGATGGCTCAGCTCAGAGATCATCTCTTATAAGGAGACCTTCCTGTTTTCTGCAATTATAAGCTCCTTGAGGACAGCCAGGGGCTGCCTTATTGTCTATCTATGTAGCCCCAAAGCTTAGGGCAAGGTCTTGCCATAGTAAACAAGAGTACTGTCTCAGAAGTCAGGAGACCTGTGCAAAAATCTCAACGTTACAACTTCATATTTGTGTAATCTTGGGTAAACCACTTCTCAAAAATAAATATTGTTTTTTTTTCTTCTTATTCTTGGTGTTAAATCTTGGTCTTCTCCTTTGTTATGTGAGGGGGTTAGAGAAGATGGTTTCTAAGGGCCTTTCCGGCTATGATATTCAATGCTTCTAGGAAACTTGGCAAACAAATCCTGAAAACATATGGAATTGTTGTTTTAAGAAAACAAACAAAATAAATAATTTGTGCCAAATGAGAGGTTTTTTTTGTCTGAAAAGAATTGAAATCCAGAAATAGGTTGGCCTAATTTTCTGATGCTATAAAAAATTAGTCTCGTTAGCTAAAAATGCCACTATATTTAACATATAGAACATATTTGTAGTGTCTCTGGGGACTTGTCTGATATGGTAACATGAATGAAAAGGTACAATACTCTTTCTAGCTAGTTCCTTTTGCTGTGATAGCTCTATGAAATCCAGGGTGAGGACATGCCTTCCCTGGTGCTGAGAACACTCGTTCTGTGTGGAGATTTTTTTGTCCATATCTTTTCACGATTCCTCTACCAAAGATCCAATGTTACGGCAGACTTCCTGTGGTTCTTTGGTGTGGACATGGAGAGCACAGGGCCTAGAGTCCGGAACATTCAAATCCCTCCTCATCTAAGATAACAGAGGTTATGTGACTTGCCCGAGGCCACGCTTACCAGCTGTGTGACCCTGGGCAAGTCACTTAATCCTGTTTGCCTCAGTTTCCTCATTTGTAAAATGAGTTGGACAACATGGCTTAGTATCCCAACTGGGGCCAAAGAGAATCAGACATTGGTGAAAGAACTGAACAACGACAGATGGTTCTTTAAATTCTTCTTGGACTGTCCATCTATTATCCCTCCCTCCTGCTCCATGAACTAGCCCTCTTCCTTTTGTGGTCATATGGATCAAGTGCCACTTCTCTAATGCAAGTCACTGTGTGTGACATGACATTTTCAGTTTTCTAAGTGCGATGGCCAGGCCCGATCTCTTCCAAATGATCATGATTGGCAATGTGGCTTTCGAAGGCTTGATGCAATCAGCCCAATTTAAGGTAGCATAGTATAGTGCTTAAGACATTCAGACTAGGTATGGGCAAATCACTTAATCTCTGGGCCTCAGCTTTGTCATCTATAAAAAGAAGAGGTATGGCCACAAAGGTCTATTCCATTTCCATGATCATCAATCATCCACAACCCAAAGCAACAACTAGGAAACTTTATCATCACTAGGGAATCCCTCTTGTCTTTAGCCTTGCCATGCTACTGACAAATATATTGGGTGGCCATATGTTCCCCCATTTTATGCCTTGTTTGATGCTGACACTGAGCAGAGAGATCAACAAAGTTATCTCCATGGTCAATATCTTTGCTTTTGTTTATTTCCTATTTTTAGAGTTAACAGATTGTTGGAACAGGTTGGGTTAGAGCTAGTACAAATGCCCACAGTGTCTTCTCATCTTTATTCTTGCTTCTATTTCGGAACTGCCTTTGCTTTTCTGTACCAGTGGAGGATCTGACTGCCCACCTGCGGTGGATTCCAAAACGACTCCCTCAGCAATCCCCGGTTGTTTGCTCTCTGTTTCAATAATACTTTTCTTTCGTATGGGGCTGAACTGTGTTCACCATGCCCGGTGCCCTACAACTTGATTTCCCGAAGAAGATATTCATTGATGTGCAACTGTGAGGTCTGACTTTTCAAAAGCCTCTTTCATTTCTTAATTCCCCTACCCAGAAATCCTTTTCTCTGACCACCTTCTTACTTAAGTCATCAAGCATTGAAGTATATATGTTTGACCTCATTTGGAGCACTGATGCCAGTTTCTACATAAGGCCCTCTACTCCTTCACCCTCTGCAATTGCTGCAGTTATCTTCAAGGTGGCCCGCTTACTCATGCGCCTCATGGGCACAACCAGGTATCTGATGGAACAATGTGACTTTGGGCAGCTGATGGAGCCACCTCGGCTGACCGTTTCACATGCTTCTCTGAGGAGAAATTAAGAGCCATCCTTCCACATCATCATAGATCATGAGCACGGCAATAAGGCTGTTCAGATACTTCAGCTCACTGATCAATTGCCCATCAAGAGTACCAGTATTGGAGTTTGCGGAAAATCGGAGGTCTCTAGGAGTCTTACTGGCCTTGTCTCCCCTTTTCTCACCACTCTGCTAGGATCAGGATATAATGGGCAAAGGGCTTTGCAAGAATGAGGACCACTAATAATTTTTAAAATCTAATTCATGGGGGACTGTGAGCACAAAATTCAGCAACCAAGGGACCGACTTGCTTCTAAGGAACCCCGCCCATACTTATCTGGACTCCTCCTCCTCAGACTGCAGATATGATTTCTTGTTCCACCTGCTCTTAAAGTTCACTCTGGGACAATTACAGCATCAGAGACTGTAGGATCATAGATTGAGAGTCTTAAGGGACCTAGGAGATCTTCCAGTTTAATATTCTCATTTTACATGAGGAATCTTGAGGCTGTACATTTAGTAAATGGTGGAGCTGGACTTGCTTAACCTCTTGTAGCCTTGATTTCCTCTTCTGTATAATGGGGCTTATGATCAATCACTATAGCATCTACCCCAAAGGATTCTCTGAGATTCAAAAGAGATCATGAATGTGAAGGGGCATTAGAGACTTATAACCTCCATGGGAATGTCAGCAACTCCTGTCAACGCTGGCATATAGTTGGCACAGGCTTTGAGAAGCTACAGTCACCTGGCACCCATCATAAGGCTTCAGAAAAGGCCTTTCAAGGAGCGGTCAGTTATTACCGTCCTCTGCTCTGGCTCAAAGTTATTCAGTGAAGGAACAGTGTCAAGTTCACTGTACGCAATCAACAGCACTCAATAATGACCATGAAGAAACTATTCCCAGTAATAAAAGAACAGAATGTGGTCTTCCACAGACAGTGATCAGATATGAAGCTTCTATTTAAAGAAGATGTAATAATTAATAGGACTCGAGGAGGTGGTCAAAAATAAATTTCTCAACTCCCACCATGGTCTCATCCTTTTAACTGGATCACATAAGCCGTGAAGGCTATAAAATACTCACGCTACAAATGGAAGAAAACATATATTGCTAAGCATTAATTCTCTCTGTCCTTCTCCCCTCCTCCTTCATCCCACTCCTTTCTAGCATTAAATGATGTCTATTTGTAAATGAAAAAGAGAGAGGAGGCTGTCAATGGAACTGCCCTAGCAGGTTCAGAAAACAGGGCACTCAAGCTTACACGAGATTCTATGTATACTGTGAGAAATACACTTGGAAGAAGGAACTGTTCTTGATCAAGCACCTTATTGTATGTATCTGTGGCCCTTAAGATTACAGATGGACAAAAAGTGTTGGGAAAACTGGAAACTAGTATGGTAGAAACTAGGCATAGACCAACATCTCATACCCTGTACCAAAGATGAGGTTGAAATAGGTATGTGATTTAGATATGAAGGGTGAGACCATAAGTAGATTAGAAGAAGAAGGGATAGCTTACCTGTCAGTTCTATGAAGAAGGGAAGAATTTGTGACCAAACAAGAGACAGAAAACATTACGAAATGCAAAATGGATAATTTTGGTCATGCTAAATTACAAAGCTTTTGCACAAGCAAAACAAATGCAATTAAGATTAGAAGGAAAGTAGAACACCGGAAAACTATTTTTACTGGCAGTAAAAAAAAGGCCTCATTTCTAAAATGTATAGAGAACTGAATCAAATTTATAAGAATGCCAATCATTCCCCAATTGAGAAATGGTCAAAGGATATGAACAGCCAGTTTTTAGATGAAGAAATTAGAGCTATCCACAGTCATGTGAAAAAAAATGCTCTAAATCACTATTGATTTGAGAAATGCTAATTAAAATAACTCTGAGGTACCTAACCTTACACCTATCCCATTGCCTAATACAATACAAAAGGAAAATTATAAATGTTGGAGAATATGTGGGAAAATTGGAATGCTGATGCATTCTTGGTGGGGTTGTGAACTGATTCAACCATTCTAGAGAGCACTTTGGAACTATGCCCAAAGGGCTATCAAACTGCGTACCCTTTGATCCAGCAGCACTACTATTAGATATGTGTCCCGGAATGATCATAAAAAAGGAAAAAGGCCCCATATGTACAAAAATATTTCTTTTCGCTCTTTTTGTGATGGCAAAGAATTAGAAACTGAGGGTAAGTCCATCGGTTGGGGAATGGCCGAATAAGTTGTGGCACATGAAGGTAGTGGAATACTATTGTGCTATAAGAAATGATAAATAGGTGAATTTCAGAAAACCCTGGAAAGACTTGCCCAAACTGATGCTGAGTGAAGTGAGCAGAACCAGGAGAACATAATGCACAGCAACAGCAACATTGGATAGCAACTATGACTGACTTGGCTCTTCTCAGCAATACAACGAGCTAGGACAATTCCAAAAGACTTGGGATAGATTTTGTCATCCACATCCAAAGAGAGAACTATGGAGTCTGAACAAAGATCAAAGTATACTATTTTCACTTTTTTTTCCCTTTCTCATGGTTTTCCCCTTTTGTTCTGGGTCTTCTTTCACAACATGACTAATGTGGAAATATGTTTGACATGATTGTACATGTATGGCCTTTGTCAGATTGCTTGCCTGCCTTGGGGAGGGTGGAAGGGAGGAAAGGGAGGGAGAGTAGTTTGGAGCTCAAAATCTTACAAGAATGAATGTTGAAGACTGTCTCTATATGTAGTTAGAAAAAAATAAAATAACATTAATTTTTTAAATAAAAATATCGTATATGTAGGGGTAGAGGAGGAAACTGAGGATTATAGAGAATCACTTGGCCAAGTCATACTTGGATGGTGGATGAAAGAATTCAGACTGGAAAGCAGGACCCCAAGTTCAAATTTGCACCTCTTTATGTTTGTTCATTAGTGAAGATATTAATTGCATCTTAATTACAGTAAGAGGAAAGCAAGCTGAACTCCATCTTTGGGGTTTCTATGAAATCAAGGTGGGTTCATAAAATTTTGTTTTCAAATTTAAAAAAAACTGAACATTTAATCAAAATGACAATCATATATATACATATCCTCCTTTCCCACTCCCTTCATATCTGCTCATCAACTTATCCAACAATAGCCCAGCTCAGTTGCCACCCTCTATACAGTGTTTGTCCCGATCCCTCTTCCCATTCACAAACTTCCTTCTTCCTATGGCTTCTCAAGTACTTTGTTCTGTTACCTTCTAATATATTTACAAGGTCATGCTACCCATCATAGCTAGCCACAATGGCAATATTGCTGTGGTAGAAAAAGTACTGGTATTGAGTCAGAGGATATGGGTTCAAATTCTACTTTTGATTCTGTATGACATTTGATGACCTGTATGACTTTGGGGAACTCATTTGCCTTCCCTAGACCTCAATTTCCCCATCTATAAAGTGTGTGTGTGTGTGTGTGTGTGTGTGTGTGTGTGTGTGTGTGTGTGTGTGAATTGAGCAAGTCCCTTTCCTTTCCTGGGTCTCAGTTTCCCCCTCTGTAAAATGAGAGGATTGGAATAGATACCTTCTGAGGTACTGTTCAGCTCTAAATCTAGTATTCTATAAACCTCTGGACTATAAACTACATGCAGGTAGGGACTAAGTCTTATTTAATTCTGCATTTTTCCTAGTACTTAGTACTATGCTTAGCACATCATAGATGTTTATTAAATGTGTGTTGGATTAAACTTAATATTTGATAGAATTGTACTGAGAAACAAAGGCATCTTAATTCACTTGTATCAGTCTTGAGTAGATCTTTTCCCACTAAAAAGAATTATAATATAAAATCATCATTCAATATGACCTGCTTCCAAGCTAACCTTATTCTTCTGTTTGTCAGAGCAGACCAAGAGGTCTAAGGTACTGTCCACAGCAGAGGAGAATGAAGATTGGCTTGGAAAGTGGATGTCCACAGTTCAAGTCCAGGCTTGATTCCACTTCCTAGCCATCTGCCTCTGGGCAGATCAGTCATTAATCTTTTGGAACCACAGTTTGCTCATCTGCAAAATGGGAATACTTGTGTTGGCCCCTTCTGGGCTCGGTGGGCCTGCACTCATGTAGTGCTGGGTTTTACATACAAACATTTGAGCCCAAAGAGGAAGCTACTGTGGTTCTTCTCCCATCTTACAAATAAGGAAAATGGGAGATTTCTGAGGGAGCTGAGAAGTGTTAATGCCTCACCCAAGAAACCCATTAAATTTTAAGGTTAAAATGGAATCAGAAAGATATGAGCCCAAATTCTACACTCTCCTCATTATTCTGTTTCAGGCAAAATAACATAGTGTGGGCTAGTCTTGAACCCCAGAAGAGATGGGTTTGAATCCTGCCTCTGATATTATTAGCCACATGACCTTGGGTAGGACACTTAACTCTAAAAGTGTGACAGATCAGTTACTGGCCTATATCATTTGGGGCAGGGGAGAGATTCCCTCTACCAGTGAGGTCCCCTAAATAATTCTAAATCTTTTGTTGATTCTGAAAATGGGTTTGTCCCTTGGTTGGAAGGGAAAGCCTGCCAAATTAGGTAAGGGCTGGGGGACGAGGGTATATGGAGAAGGGGGACGTGGCCAGAAGTGTGTCACATGAGAGAATAAGTCCAAAGGCCTGACCAAAAAGCAGACTGACAAACCCAGAGGGTACAGTGATGGAGACTGCTGAGGGGAGGCACTCCAGGAATGGACTGGCCTTGTACAGGCGGGAGCTATCAGGGGCCATTTAATGCATTATTACCACCAGAGAAAAGAGATCTTTTTCAAATACAGCAGTGCCATTCAGGAGTAAGGGAGCACGCTTAATCAGGCCATGAGGATGGGAGAGTGCTGTCTGCTTTCTACCATTATGTACGACAGTGAGAGCCTTAGAGCGAAAGGGGAAAACAGAAGCCTCTCAACAAAACCATACTTAGCGTCCTTCTGAACCCCACTCCATTAAGAGAATGGGCAAATGGAAACACACACCATGGCCCACAAAAAGGCTCCTGGTCAGAGCGTGTCTGACAAATCTCAGCAGCATTTAGGCCTTTTTGGATAATTCACACTAGGAGGGGTCAACACACAGCCCAAAGAATGGGGGTTGGGTCCTCTGAAAAGCTTTGTGGACTCAGTCATAGTAAATGAGCATTTCTGAAGCATCAGCCATAATATGCGCAAGGCACTGTGTGATAGGAAGAGAAAAACAAAACTAGACTCCTCCCTCAAGGAATTTATATTTTACCAGCAGGAAACATGTAAACATATAAGCATATGCATGATGATTAGAGGAGAGAGCAGGAAGAGAACTAATAATGATTAAGAGGGAGGGAGGGAGGGGAGAAATGGAAATCAAGAAAGGCTCCCTGTAGGAAGGGGTACCTGAATTGACCTTTGAAGGAAGCTGAAGATTCTTAAAGATAGAGAGGTATTGCCTTCCAAATCAATGTTAGGATTTCTTTTATTATTACTATTATTATTTTATTAAAGCTTTTTATTTACAAAGCATGTGCATGGGTACTTTTTCCAACACTGACCCTTGCAAAACCTTTTGTTGCAAATTTTCCCCTTCTTCCCCCATCCCCTCCCCTAGCTGGCAGGTAGACCAATACATGTTAAATATGTTGAAATACATGTTAGATCCAATATGTGTCTACATTTTTATGCAGTGATCTGGTTGCGCAAGAAAAATCAGATCAAAAGGAAGAAAAAGAAGAACTAAGAAAGAAAACAAAACAAAATGCAAGCAAATAACAACAGAGAGAGTGACAATGCTATGCAATGTTAATATTTCATAGTATATGTAAAATGGGAGTCAGGAGACCCAGGTGTGGATCTGTCCTTGGCCACTAGCTTGCTATATGAGCCTTCCCCACCAGTTTGGGTCTCAGTTTCCCCTTCTGTCAAATGAAGGAGTTGGAGCTCTAAGGTCCCTTCCAGATTTGTGGCTGTTGTGTTGAAATAGATAAAAATGCAAATATCTGATAGGTCCACACAGCATAATAAACAATTTGGACACTTATGTTTTGGGGGAAAAACGATCATAGCCCTTTGGTCCATGACAATGGATGAGTTCTCTTGGCCAAGCTGGTCAACCCTGAGGTCCCAAACTTTGGTGTAACTATCTACTCGGGTCTCCAAGGTTCATAATTACTTAACACAAAATCCCATTTGCAATACGCTCATCCATTAAATGGTATCTGACCATAGACACCAGCCCTTCAGTGCTTCAATCTAGAATAGTCTCGGGTGAAAAAAGTGACCCAGGCAGTATAAATATTTGAAATGCTCTATTCCACAATATAGCACACACCCCAGCATACTGATTGCGGGCTCCATGCAGGGGACACCTGGCTGCCAGTCAGGGTGCCCGACAAGCCTCCAGGCTGGTTTTCAGAGACAATCGATTAGGCAGACATTTCTTAAACACCTACTCCGTGTGAAGTTTCTGTATATGAGCTGAGGTAATGCCACAGTTTCAAAGGGGCAGCCACCCAGCCTCTAAACTTTGGTGAGTAATGTGTGCATATGGGAAGAAGTTCTCCGGGCACATTTATCTAGCATGGGCTTAGATGGCAAGGGTCAATTAAACTCACAGATTAGGCAGCTAAACATAAAGAACCTAAAGAACACACCCAGTAGGCTTTTACTGAGAGGGATAAATATAGTATTGATGTTAGCAATAATAATAAATCAATGCTAAATAATCTAGTATCATTAATAGTAAAAGCTAATACAGTTCAAAGGCTGTGGAGTAGCAGGCTCCCTCTACATTAGCTTAAGACAGTAGAAGGAGTGCTGGATTTGAAGGCAGCACAGTTAGGCTCAGTTCTCTCATCTGTCACTACCTACGTAATCTCTTGAGCAAAATCCTTCTCCTTATTTTCTTATTTATATTTATTTATTTATTATATTTCCTTAGTTTCCTCAACTGTAAAAACATGTAGGTGTGGGGGAGGCTTTTTAAGCTCTAAACTTATAATTCTTTGATCTTCTGTTGATCAAGCAAGAATTATTAAATTTAAGGTGAATAGAAAGTTAGAGACCATGCTAGCCAGGTGCTCAGATGGCCTAGGTTCTAGTTACTGTGTGACTCTGGGTAATTTGTGCCACACTTCTGTGCATCTTATACCTCCTGGCCCTAGTCAAATAAAAGGAGTTTGGGAGAATAAAGGGAAAGAGCAGATGTAAATGAGTTTCAAAAACAGACTCACGGGCTAGAAATATTGACTATTATTACTATTATTTCTTGGCTTTCTTTTAAGTCCTGCACTTGATTTTAAGAACAACAAATTTGACATTCTACAGAATTGATGGCCAGTAATTCCCAGGATATGACAAAAAGAATGAAATTGAGTTTCTTTATTCTATACTTGGAATAAGCAATCATATATTGTTAAGGTGGTAACTATATGTAGTATTCAATTCTATTTCCTTTAGCTCTGTTTGAATTAAATGGTCAATACACTCATCACCCAATTTCTTTTAAGTCCAGGGCATTTGGCCATGTCTTTTGCCTGTTACTACATTATAAGCTTCTTTGAGGGTAGAAACTGAGTTTTCCCCATTTTTCTCTCCCTAACATTTGTCTGAATAGGTACAGAATGAATGATTAAATGGATAACCACTGCTATTGTCCATGGAAGGGCAGGGCTATGCAGCTTAACCTGGGTTTAGGGAATAAGTACAAGAAGCTTAGCGGCCTGCATGATTAATTTCCAATAATAATCACAGCAGCTTACATGATCTAGTGCTTTTAGATTTACACAGCAATTTGCATCTGTTTTCCCATTTGATTCTCAAAACAACCCTGCTTTTATTAAGTGGCTGCTTTTATTCTCTCCATTTTTTAGTTAAAGAAGTTGAGGATGAGAGAAGTCAATTGACTTATCCTGGATCATGCATCTAGTTTGTGTCTGAGGTGGAATCAAAGCCAGATCTTTGTGACAGACGAAGGTTTCTAAAAATTTTTCCACTCACCATCCCCTTTCATCTAAGAAATTTTTATGCAACTCTAGGTACATAAAATAGGTATACAAATCAAATATTTATAGATAATAAATCCTAATTTTTGACCCCATATGTGATTGCAACCCAGAGTTGGGCTCCAGCCATTATGGCACACTTCCTCTCCATATTAGATGAGTCAGAATATGTGAATATATCTGCTTTGGATCTGAATTTATCCCATCAGGCTCACTTTCAGATTTAGGATGGCTCAAGATGGGTTTTTTGGAAGGGGGAGGGGGCGGGCGGGGTAGCCTATAATAACCAAAACATTTCAAGAGGTTCCTATTATGTGAAAAAGTATGGCCTGGAATACTGTTATCTTCTAGCAGACAAAAAGCTCCTAATGGCTTTCCTCTGAGGAGCACTCTGTAATTTGTGACTTTCCCACAATTAGCTTCATATTTTATTTATGGCGTGTAATGAACTGCACGTAGAAATCATGCAAGGCACTTTGCTGAGCCAGAAATCCTAGGCTTACTGTTAGAGAAGACTTCATAGTAGATTGAAAAACAAAGCCCTCAACTCCATCAGCCCTACTAGGACTTCCAATCAGAACTGCTCTCCTAAAATGCTGAAACATTGAGAACTAAGCTCCCTCAAAAATGGCTTCCTCAGTCCCTTGTCACCATTGGAAAGTTCTTCTTTCCGATCTTCCAGGCCGAAGATAGGAGCCCAAATGAAACAGTAACTATTCAGCTCTTCAACAAACATGAACAACCTACAAGGCAGCACAGTCTGTTCTAGATGTTAAGGGGATCTGGATAATCACTCAGTGTTTCAACTCTAAAATGAGGGAGTTGGACTGGATGACATCAGAGCTTCCCTTCTCCTCCCTATGATCCTCTGGTATCTCACTGGCCTTGGTGATAACTTAGCAGTGGCTACAAAAGTATTATAGTATTTTTTAAGAGCCTTAGCAATCAAACGATCAGCAAGCTGGGCTAGATGTTCCTATTCAGAAAATGGGTGATTGGCAGCTCGGGCCTGTGATTTCCTGGGTATAGGAATGACTCCCACCATCAGGGTAGACGGGTGCTTGTCTAGGACTTATAGAATTGGGGAGCTGCTGGGGACACAGCTTAAGGGACTTGCTCAGGATCACAGAGGTGGGATTTGAAGCCAGGTCTCCCTGACTCCAAGGCTGACCCAGCAGCCACCATCCCAAGCGGTCTAATATTTATATCTTATTCCAAAAATTAAGCTTAGTTCTTTCCTTTATATTTGTTTTTTAAATTCAGTACTGACAAATTCCTTCTTATCACAGAGACACCAGGAATGGGGGAACCTACTCATATTCCTCTCTCTCTTTTTCTCTCTCCCTGTCTCTGTCTCTTCCTCTGACCCCATTTCTTTTTCTCCTGACTCTCACTCTGTCTATCTCTCCCCTACCACTCATCCTCCCCACCTCCTTTACCTCACTTCAGCTAATTCACTCAGTGTTGTTTCTGCCTGGGAATGGGGGTAATTGGGAGATTTAATAGTCTTTTCTTCAGTCTTACTGGTAGCAGTATAAAGTATTTAGTATTAGGGTCCCCTAATCTCTTAGGGAGTCCATGAACGTGGATGGGAAAAAATAGCATCTATATTTGCATTAACCTCTAACTGAAATTTAGCATTCCCTTCGATTATTTTAAGAAGAGGTTCCCATGATTTTGAGAAGGGGTTCGTAGGCTCCACGACCCCCCAAAAGATTAAAAATCTCTCAATTAGAATGTCAAACTTTAAAAAATAATTCTGGACTTACTAAGCACCAAATAAAATGGGCTATATACACGGTATATGGCCCTATACATGGTAACAGAAGGGAAAACTGCAGAGGTCCCTTAAGCAAGAGCTTGCTCTTCTTTTAAGATATATAGGATGTTTGTGGCATCCCTTTTTGTAGTGGCTAGAAACTGGAAAATGAATGAATGGCCACCAATTGGAGAATGGCTGAATAATTGTGGAATGTGATGGAATATTATTGTTCTGTAAGAAATGAGCAGCAGGAAGATTTCAGAAAGGCCTGGGGAGACTGACAGGAACTGTTGCTGAGTGAAATGAGCAGAACCAGGAGGTCATTGTACACTTCAACAACAATACTGTATGAGGACTGAATTAGATCTTCTCTTTGTCGAAGATATCCGATGGACAGAATCAGCTACCCCCAGAAAAGGAACACTGGGAACTGAGTGTAAACTGTTGGCAGTTTTGTTTTTCTTCCTAGGTTATTTTTACCTTCTGAATTCAATTCTTGTGCAACAAGAGAACTGTTCGCTTCTGCACACATACTCTCCCATGAAAATATACTCTTCCCACCATTTCCAGCTCACTTCCTACATGGAGCCTGCTTTCCTTCCCTCAGGAAAAAGGAGTTCTCCTTTCCTCCTCTGCCTGCCCTTTATACAGATTTTTAAGGACTCCCTGGGTTCTATTGGGCACAATTGGTTCTTTCTGGGCATATAAATAACCATACTAGACCATAAGCTCCTTGAAGGTTGGGTCCAGGTCCTATTTTTCATTAGAACCCATTCAGAATATAGGGCTGTTTCAAAGCATATGGCATATGCACAAGGGGGCTCTTAAAATGTCAAATTATAATCTCAAAGAAATATTTTCCCTTTAGAGAAATCTTTTTGTAGGGTGGGTTCAGGCCTATGATTTCATCTGTGTGGGGAATCTAAAATGACTTTTCCAGAGTCACACATTTAGAACCCCCAGGCTTCCTGGTCCCACAATTGCCCCTTCATTCATTTTACCTCATTTGTATGTTTATGGATCTTAACAGTACATTATCATTACACCAGGCTGCCTGTTTATATAGCTTAATAGTAAATTATGATAGCATGGAATTAGTGGCTCTGAGCCCCTGTGCCCCCCTTCACCAATGAATATTCTATTATTACATAGTGCCTAAATTTCTTTTAAAAAAAAAACCCCAAACTCCTCTAAAATGTGATCTCTAAAGGCCACTATGTGCCCAAGAAGGATTTTCCTATAGTAAATCCATACCTTTTCTGAGCACACACTATACCACCCACTCATATGTGAAACAAGCAACCCTTAGCCAAAACCAAACCCCTCCTTCACCCATCACCCCAAGGGGGAAAACAAGTCAAAGGAAGGGCTGGCTTTAAGGGGAAAACTTCTTTTCCCATCAAATAAGCCAAGAGCCCAATTCTGATCAGAGCTATTTCATGGTGGCTAAATTGAAGCCATAGAATCAAGAGATACAGACCTTAGCACTACTTCGTGGCTGGGCCCTGGAGGAGTCTCATTAGGAACCTGTTACATCCATAGTCACAAAGAAGCAACATGGCTTCTTTGCAAAGAGCACTGGACCTGGAGTTTCTTTCCAGTTAGACGGTCTCCTTTCTAACTCCTATCACTGAGTGTGGTCTTGGCCAACTCACTTCTCTCTAGGCCTCAGTGTTCTAAAAGTCCCACAAAGTAGTAAGGGCCCTTTCGTTGGTTCTGGATCGAGAACCCTACAAGTCCTGTACAAGAACATACAATATTTTGAGCTTTTTCCATAGTAAAGGAAACACAATTACCTGGTGAGGGGGCTTCGAGGGATAGGGCCGGCTTCTCCTTTCGGCAGAGGGTCTATCTGGCGGCATTTCATTGGCTTTCAGGTAAAATGGTACCCACTCCCAACCAAACATAGCTGTGTCCTGGAGCAGCACCTCAGAGGGTCTGAATAAGGAAGAGCACACTCCTGCACAGGCGTAAGCCAGGAAGTACAGGGGTAGACTGAGAGTAAAGTTGACTCTGGAAGAAGATGTAACCTTTTGGGTCACATGAGAATCGGGGGGAGAAAAATCATGTTGCCTTTTCTCTCAGGCGAGATGTTCTTTCCCTTCAGCTATCTTTACCATGTAGCATTTTTTAAAAAACCGATTCCGTTTTGTCTTGTGATTTGTCCAGAATCTCCACAAATGTTACTATAATCTGCAGTTGTCCTTCATTCCCACGCAGGCTGAACTAAATCTTTCTTCTTCCTTCCCTTTTTTTCTTTTGGCCTCTCTTCCATTTCCACAACTCTCCTCTTTTCTTTCCCTGTTCTCTCCCTCCTTTCTCTCTCCCTCTTTCCTCTCTCCTCTTACTCCATCCTTTTCTCGCTCCCTTTTTCTTTTCTTTTCTCCTTTCTCTCTCAGCTCCTCCTCTCTTCTCTCTTGCTTTCCCTTTCCCTCACTCCCTCTCTCTCTTTCTCTCTTATCTTTTCTCCTTTCTCCCTCTCCTCCCCTCTCTTCTCTCCTGCTTTAAACCCTTTTTCTTTCTCACTCCCTCTTTCCCTCTCTCTTTTTCTGTCTTATCTTTTCTCCTTTTTCTTTTTCCTCTTGTGTTTCTCATTTTCCTTCTCTCTCCCTTGTTCTCTCTCTGATCTTTTGAACTTTCTCTCTGTCCTTGCCCTCTCTTTTCTCTCTTCCTTTCCCTTTTTTCCATTTCTCTCCTTCTCTCTTTTATCTTTTCTCCTTTCTTTCTCTCCACCTTTCTTCTCTCCTGCTTTCCCCCTTTTTCTCACTCTCTCCTCTCCCTTTTTGTCTTTCTTCTCCCCTTTCCTTTCTCTCTTTTTTCCTCTTTTATCTTTTCTACTTTCTCTCTCTCCTCAGCTTCCCTCTTCTTTCTTCTTCCCCCTTTTTGCATCTCACACTCTCTTTCCCCCTCTTATCTTTTCTCCTTTCTCTTTCCTCACTTTCTTTTCTCATGTTCCCCTTTTTCCTTCTTACTCCCTCTTTCCATCTCTCTTTTCTCTTAATTTTCTACCTTGTCTCTTTCCTCACCCTCTCTCTTTAATGTTCCTTTCCACTTTTTCCATCTCTTTCCCTCTTTTGGTCTCTTATTTTTTCTCCTTTCTCTCTCTTCTCTCTTGTGTTCTCCTTTTCAGATTTCGCTCCCTCTTTCCCTCTCTCTTTTTCTCTCATATTTTTATCCTTTGCCTTTCTCTTCCACCTCTCTTCTCTTTTGCATTCCCCTTTCTTTTTTGCTCCCTCTTTCCCTTTCTCTTTTTCTCTTTTATTTTCTCCTTTCTCTCTCCTCTAGCTCGCTTCCATCTTGCTTTCCCCTTTTTCCTTCTCACTCCCTCTTTCCCTCCCTGTTTCCTTCTCTCTTTTTATCTCTTATCTTTTCTCCTTTCTCTTCCTCCTCTACCTCTTTTTGCTCTTGTGTTACCCTTTTCCTTCTTGCTCTCTCTTTCCCTTTATCTTTTCTCCTTTCTCTCCCTCCTCCACCTCTCTTCTTTTTTGTGTTCCCCTTCTTGCTCCCTCTTTCCCTCTCTTTTTTCTCTGATCTTTTCTCCTTTCTCCCTCTCCTCACCCTCTTTTCTCTCTTGCTTTCCCCTTTCCGTCTCTCTCCCTTTTTCTCTCTTATCTTTTCTACTTTATCTCTTTCCTCACCCTCTCTCCTCTCTTTTCCTTTCCCCCTTTCATCTCACTCCCTCTTTCTCTGTTATATTTTCTTCCTTCTCTCTCTTCTTTCTTTCCCTTTCTTCTCTCCTGCTTCTCTTCCCTTTTCTTTCTCACTTCCCCTTTCTCTCTTTTCCTCTCTTAGCTTTTCTCCTTTCTCTCTCTCTTCTACCTCTCTTCTCTCTTGTTTTACCGTTTTTCTTCTCCCTCTCTCTTTCCATGTCTTTTTTTCTCTCTTATCTTTTCCTTTTTTCTGTCCATTCTCCCTCTCTCTTCTCTTTTGCTTTCCCCCTTTTCCTTCTTGCTTCCTCTTCCTCTCATATCTCTCCCCTCTCTCTCCTCTACCTCTCTTCTCTCTTACGTTCCCCCTTGTCGCTCCCTCTTTCTCCCTCTCTCTGTTTCTCTTTTTTTCCTTTTTTCCCTCTCCTCCCTCTCTTTTCTCTCTTGCATTCCTCTTTCCTTTTTGCTCCCACTTTCTCTCTCTTTTTCTTTTTTACTTTCTCCTTTCTCTCTCTCCTCTACCTTTCTTCACTCTTACCTTCCTCTCCACTCTCTTTTATTTTTTCTCTCTCCTCATCCTTTCTTCTCTCTTACTTTCCCTTTTTCCTTTCTTGCTCCCTCTTTTCCTCTCTCTTTTTTCCTCTTTTGTCCTTTCTCCTCTCCCTCTCTTTTCTCTTCCTTTCCCCTTTTTCCTTGTTGCTCCCTCTTTCTATCTCTCTCTTTTTCTCTCATCTTTCTTCCTTTCTCTCTCTCCTCAACCACTTTTCTTTCTGACTTTCCCCTTTTCCTTTCTTACTCCCTCTTTTCCTCTATCTCTTCTCCTTTCTCTTTCTCCTCCTCTCCTCTCTCTTGTTTTCCCCTTTCCTTATCATGCCCTCTTTCCCTTTCTCTTTATATTCCCCCCTTTCTCTCCGCCCCTCCTTTTCTCTTCTCTGTTGCTGTTCCCTTTTTTCTTCTCCCTCCCTTCCTGCTCCCTCCACCCTACCACCAGCCTCTCAGGAGCAATGTCTTTTCTTTGACATTTCTTTATTACGAGAGAGTGAAGAGAGGCAACATTTGGGGAGCGAACGATCTGTCTATGACAGTTGGAACTCCTCTATTTCTAAAGTTGGTTGGCTTCATATGACTAGACTTTCGTCTGACAGAGTGAAGTCTCGTAATTAGATCTTTTAAGAATCCAGGTCAACTTTGGAGATGGCTATTTTAGTTCTAACTTAGCCGTTAAGTTCTCTGTAGATTTATGTCAGTCACAACTGTGATGACATTATGCCAGAAACTGATATTAAAAAGTATGAAAGCAACACATTTACAGTAAATATCTCAATGATGGTAGACCTCAATTACAGGCAAACCTCAACTAATGAGAATGCTGGCTGAATGGGAGTAGATATGTAGGATTCTGATTAATTTCATTTTCTAAATAGCTGGGACTTGCCAAAAAAACCATTTTGGTCTCAACTCTTGTGGTTTCGGATTATTCTGAAATGCTAAAGTTCACTTTCCTGCCTTAGTGAGCAGACTCTTCTAAGTATAAACAACTTTCTATCGCAACTGGAGTTTTCAGGTTATTTATATTACTTAGTACTGATCAGGACTGGGGAAATATCATCAAATCATTAGATGACGGAATCAGGGAATTGCCCTGGTTTCCTACACATGACTTGCCCAAGGTCATACCTAGGATTCTACCTCTAATGCTGGAAAGGTCCTCAGAGGCCATCTAATCTCCTCTCCTCATTTTATAGATGGAGAACCTGAGGCCCAAAGTAGAACCATGACTTTCACAAACTCACCCAGGTATTTAGTAGCACAGCCAGGCCTGGAACCCTAGGTCATATGCTCCAACTCAAGTGGTTTTGTCAATGGGCCTTGGCTACTTTTTGGAGAAGGTATAAAAGACTGGGCTGAATATGGCCCAGACTATAGGACATATCCAAAAAATTAGGTTTGGGGACTAACTTTTTCATTTGAGCTTGTTTTCTTCCCCCCCCCCCCCCGAAAGTCAAGGAGTCCGGTCTGGTTAAATGATTTAGCCAGCTGCTCTTTTTTTAAACAAGGGAACTTTTCTTTACCCTTCCATCCTTAAAACCTTGAGGGTTGAAACATGTCACTTTGTATTTAGAGCGCACAGCTTCTGATTTAAGGTCTAAATAGATTTTTAACATATGAGGCCACGCCACCTTTTCAACAAGGCCCTTTTACACAGACTTGACCTTCTACTTTGCTCGGAAAGGCCTTATTAACACTAATCACGCTTCCAAGAATATCTTAATTTACAAGCTGGCCATCTGCTGCAAAATCTAACTTCAAATATTTTAAGGCAGAAAAATCATGCTTCAGGATGAGGAGATCACATTAAATGTTTCTAACTGAAAATGTAGCGAGGCTACTCCAAGAGCAAAACAAAACACAACATGTTAAATTCACATAGAAGGTAAAGCATCCAAAATGCACCATTTGGAGAGTGGCCAATGGCATTTTACTGGAGAATACTATGGGGCATAGTAAAATTGGCAAACGTGAGCAAATCCTGAATTAAAGCATAAAAAAATCTCCACCCCCATTCCTTTTCCCTCTCTTTCTCCTTCTCCCAGTGTGGTCTAGCAAGTTCATAAGGATGTCGGAGATGGAAAATGTTTGGTTTGCTGTGGAGGGGAATAGGGGAGTTGAGATGGAATAGAATTTCAACTGAGTGAATAAAATTAATCTATACTTTCCAGCCTTCCTGGACTCTACTTCATGGTTCCTTTAATCTAGCCATCTCTCTACAACTGACCCCAGCCAGAATTCAGGCTCTTGCTAGGCAACACGGTGCAGTAAAGAGAGTCAGGAATACCTGGCTTCCAATCCTGTACCCTAAGCAAGTCACTTCATTTTTCTGGGCCTATGTGTCCAACTTTGGGAACTGAAGCAGCCTCTGGAGTCCCTTCTAGCTTGAATTCTCTGATCCTATGATCCTAAGTCACTCGGTTTCATCATTTGTAAAATAGATAACTTTTTGAGGACCCTCTCAGTTCTAGGATCTGATGTGTATAATCTTGGGTAAGTCACTTCCCCTCCCCAAGGCCTCTGTAAAATGGAGGGACTGGACTAGATGATCTCTGAGGGCCTTTCCAGTTCTGAATTAAAGATCCCTATGGATCTATTTTCTCACCCTGGCTGGTTGTTACAGCCCCCTCCCTGCTCTCCCTATCTCCAGTCTTACTCCTCATCTCCTACTCTATCATTCAATCCAATCTAACAAGCATTGACTAAATGCCTCCAATGAGCCAGGTACTGAGTTAAGGGGAGAGTGAGACCAAAACCAACTCCTCACTCCATTCCAGAAGCTTGGCTTCTAGCCGGCTGCATGGAGAATATTCCTGAAACCATTGGAACACATAAACTGTGCTGCCGCCATCTCCCCCCTCTTCTCCACTCCACTGGGTCTCTTAGTGTCTCTCTAAACATGTGATGGGTGAATGAACGAACTGCTCCTTTTTAAAGGAGATTCCCTCGGCAGCTCAAAAGCTCCTACAGGTTTTATAGCATTAACTCATCCTGGGGTCTTTGTTGTAAACCCCAGCCTCCAAAGTGAGCCATTTCTAGTTTCCATCGATGCCAAGAAGAGAAACAGAAGCATATGGCTTGTCCAAAATCATGTGAGAATCTCTCACCGGGGCTATTGTTGAAAGAATTTTCTATTCCGATCCCACTTGCTGGGTCATTCTGGCTTTGAAATATTGCACTGGTTGCATCTGCACTCCACCCCAAAAAGGGCATTTGTCAAGACTGCTTCCAAGGCTAATCAAAGAGAAGAATATGCTCCCAAAGTGAAATTTTTCCTCTAGAGGGGGCACTGACAGAGGGGAGAGGGATGTGGTTTAAGAATCCCTGATTTGGGGGCAGCTAGATGGTGCAGTAGATTCTAATCTGTTCTCAGACACTTAACACTTCCTGGCTGTGTGACCCTGGGCAAGTCACTTAACCCCAATTGCCTCAGCAAAAAAAAAAATAAAATAAAATAAAGAATCTCTAACTTTGAGGGGTTGAATAATGCTCACCCTGATTCCCTGTGGCAAGTGTGTAGCCCAGCCCCTTGAGACCAGAAAACAATGTGCAGAAGATATACCTCTTAGCGTATCCTGATATAGGGACAGCTATTTTACTCTTCTAATAGCTACAATAGTAAGAGGGAAACTCCCTTACCCCCATTAGATGGTGAGCTCCTAAGGCAGAGACTGCCATTTTTTAGATCTCCAGTACTTAGTACAGTGCCTGGCCCACTTACTAAATGTTTATTGATTGAAAACTGAATAACAAAAACTCTGCCTGTTGGGATTGGGATTTTTTCCAATAGTTAAGCCAAGAGAAAATACTGAGCAGTTAGAGGGGTTGAGCTAACTGGATCTCTCTATTCACTTAACAAACCAAACCAGGAAGTCAAATCTGAGACCTAAGGTGGCCTAGGCATTTGCTCCAAAGCTCAGTTCGGGGATCACCTCCTTGTGAAGTTTTTCTTGATCCCAGACTGTTGAGAGTGTGCACTTCCTCTTTAAACCACCCTAGTTGATTTGTATTGAATTTCTCCCACTCTCTCTGACCCCAACTCTATATAAACCCTTTGAGGACAGTCGCCAACTCGTTTTTGGTCTTCCCATCCCTAGTGCCTAGCATAGGATTTTATACCCCATAACGATAGCTAGATTTTACATAGTACTTGCAGGTTTGCAAAGCCCTTTGGACTTATTCTGATTGGATCCTTGTAAGAGCTCTAAGACTTCCATGAACTGATGCTGAGTGAAGTGAGCAGAACCAGGAGAATATTGTACACGGCAACAAGATTATGTGATGATCCACTATGATCCACTTAGCTCTTCTCAGCAATCCACTGATCCAAGGCAATTCCAATAGATTTAGGATGGAAAATACCATCTATATGCTATAGAGAGTGAATGGGGATCAAGGCATAGTGTTTTCATTTTTTAATTTGTTTTCTTTCTCATATTTTTTTAACCCTTTGCTCTGACTTTTCTTATAGAAAATGACAAATATGGAGATGTGTTTGAAAGGATTGTACCTATTAATCTATATTAGATTGTTTGCTCTCTTGGGGAAGGGGAAGGTAAGAGAGGGAGAGAGAGACATTTCGAATGCAAAACTTTACAAAAACGAATGGTGAAAATAATCTTTACATGTATTTGGAAAAACAAATTACTATTTTAAAAAGACTTAGCTGCTATTATCACTCATTTTACAGGTGAGAAAACTGAGGTCCAAAGATTAAATGACTTGCTGATCTCTCTGGTATCAAAGGTAAGATATGAACCTGGGATTCCCTGATTCTAAGGTCAGCACTCTATTCACTGCTTTTTTACAGTAGGATCTTTATAAATGTTTGTTGACCTATAGCTGAAAATGGGCCTACAAGGGCACTATGAGGTGGTCATTTTTGACCCCAGGCAGTCCAAGTGTACCTGCCAGCATTTGATCAGTCATCCCAGAAAAATGTAGGCCCAGATTTAGAAAACTGCGTTTATTTTCTATAGACCTAGACTGTCAAAACTAGAAGGGACCTTAGAAGAAAGCACATCAGTTAGAGCTAGAAAATGCTTTAAAAATAATCTGCCTGCCTAATTTTACAGTTGAGGAAATGGGTCCCAAGCCAGGAGGTAACTTGTCCAAGGTCAGATAACACCTAGGTGGTAGCCCTTGGGAATAGGACCTCAGTCTCTTGATTTGGGAAGCTAAAAGATGACATCGGATCACAGATTTAGGATAGGAAGAGATCTGAATGTTTAGGCAGAAATATACGACATTAAAATCTGGAGAAAAGAGATCATCTCATATTTGGCCCTTATTTCTCAGAGAAGAGAAGCATCCAAAGGACTCCTCTTGGTCTCTCGAGTGAGGTTCTACTCTCTTTGGCCAAACCCTCGCCTGCCATTCACAGAATGGCAGCATTTCTTCTAAAGCTCTGAAAGCTCTGAAGTTCAGCTCTGAAGCCCTTGTCTCTAGTGCTATCAGGCTTCCCAGGTCACTGAGACAATGAACAAAGGCTCCCCAGATCAGAGAAAATGAAGTACTCGCAATGGAGGAAAAGATTGCTGACTCGTGGGCTGCCTCCTATGTGTACTTAAGGGCAGATGAAAACAATTTGGATTGTTTAAGGTCACAGAGTAAAAGAATTTCCCTTGGTGCCCTCCTTTCAAATCCACATGCATCTTTTCAGCAAATGTAACCAGGAGGGGGCCTGTGGCCACTGTGGAGTAAGCTAGCAAACCAAAAGCATACTTCACTGGAGCAGCAAAAGGTCTCGGATTCTCCCAGGAGTCCTCTGCCTAGTCAGGACTAGGACCAGGGATGTGTCATCCGCCGCAACCTCTCCTGTTGTATAAACAAGGGCAAGCTTTTGACATTTCCAAATTTATGAACTGGTTCTGGAGGGGCTAGTGAACTAGGAAGTCAAATGCTATCCGTGGGGTTGCACACTGCTCTCACCTTCCCCTATTTAAGAACAGAGCCAGAGGGAGCCATGTCTTTTCTATGACTTTGTAGTATGCATCAATTGAAGCTACATGATATTGCCAGAGAAAGATAATGGACTGAGTGCTGGCCTTAAGTCGGGAACACCCAAGTGGGAATACTTCAGGCTTTTATCTGCTCCTTGACTCAGGCCAAGGCTTATGGCCTCAGTTGGCTTCAGTTTTTCATCTGTAAAATGGGGATAGTAATAGTGTCTGCCTCACAGGGTTGTCATGACATTCAAATCAAATGTGACAACACATCTAAAGTGTTTGGTAAACTTTAGTGGTCTATAGAACTCTATTCGTATTGTCTCCATGCCCTAAATGGTGACTCAAAAAAAAAGTCTGTGCCATTTAAGCATGTGATGTCCATTCTTAGAATCAAGTTTGCTCTTCGAACAGGAAAAAACAATTTTTGATGATAGCCCAATAATGAGAGATGGCAAAAATCATCGTGATTGGAGTAGCAGTGATAATGGTGTTGCTGATGATGGCTCACATTCATATAGGGGTCTTCAAATTTTCAAAAACCCTTTCTTCACAATAACCACATCAGGTAGATTGGTTAAAGGTCATATGCTGCTTTTCTACATTGGGGAAACTGAAGCTTGTTGAGGGGAAAATAACTTGCCTACAGTCTCAGAACTGCAGATTTAGAGCTGGAAGGGACCTTCGAGGTCATCTGGTCCAATCTACTCATTTTATAGAGAAGGAAACAAGCCCAGAAGAGAGAAGGGATCTGCCTAAAGCATGACAGGTGGTAAGGAGGTCAAGAGAGGATTCAACCCCAGGTTCCCTGACTCTACATCGAGCATTTTTTACAACACAGGATGTCATCATAGGGCTATTAAGCATTTGAACTCAGACACAGGTCTCTGAAATTTAAGTCCAGCATTTGTTCTCACACATCACATACTACCTTTTCATCTCCATCTAGGATCATAGATTTGGAGCTAGAAGAGACATTTAATCTTTTCCTTCTTTTACAAAGGAAGAAACTAAAACCTAGAAAGATCAAGTAACTTGCTCAAAAGGGTCCTAAGTGCCAGACTCAAGATCTGAACTCAGGTTATCTGACTGAAGCACCTGTGCTCCTCCCACCATACGATATTGCAACTTTAAATAAGTGGACAATTATATGTAAAACTTTTAACCCCCAAAACAGAAAAAAGTAGCTTTTAAGAAACTAGAAGAAAAATAGTAAATCCACCATAAATAGTAAACCAATGTATAAATCAATTCATTTAAATCTCAAGGCAATCTAGGAAGTCCAAGCAATGAAAAAAGATTCCGCAAACAAAGGGAAAAGTTATAGGAACAAATGGAATCACTTACTGGCATTTCAGAAAACATATGTCAAGAAGGACATAAAAAGTGTAGAAAGTATTATTTGAGCCCATAATTAAATCTCGTGGTGAAATGAGGCCCTGGGGTGAGAAGTAAAGGCGTAGAAATGAGAACAATGAGACCCTGAAGTGTGGCTCACAATATTGGATTTGAAAAAGAAAGGCAGGCAGAGATCCATCCATAAGGCATCAGAGACTGCTAATACCACATAAGGAAGGAAAAGAAAAGCTCATTTGGAGATAATGAGGGAAGGCAGAGAGGAAAGATTACCGTGGTATATATAACCCAACAGATCACAAATCAAGGAACATGCTAAAACCAGTTGGGGACGGAAATCTGAAAACAGTAAGCAGCACATGGTGATTGATCTTTACGGGAAAGAAGAACATATATATATATATATATATATATATATATATATATATATATATATATATATATATATATATATATATATATATACACACACACACACACACACACACACATATACACATACATGTCTAGAATCAATAATTACCCTAATAAGGAGAGCTGAGGACAGGAAAAACCTATGTATTACTCTCTCCTAGGGGTGAACAGTGGCCACTGAAAGACGGGACTTCCATCCCAGCCATGGTAGGGCTGCCATGGGGTAGGACTCCTTTTCCTGTGACTGAGGACATCCCTTTGGATTTTTTGGTTTGGCCCAGGACAGTTACTTTGCTCTGAACATGGCATGGAGGTATCTAAAGGTTCCTGGTCTATACAAATACCGAGACTTTGAGTTAGCTTAGTTCTCTGCCTCTTCCTATCTCAAAACCATACTAGTGCTCACAAAACACATGGTAGACTTGGCAGGACCCCGTCGCCATCACTATAACTCATAGTGCACTTCCACCATTTGGCAGGTTATCTTTGTAATGTGGAAGTCAATATATTTTAAGTCAATTCAATGCTACGAGCATGTTATGTGTCAAGTCACCATGCTAGGCCCTGGGGAGATGAAAATAATGAGACTTTCACTGCCTTCTGGGAGCTATTGAGTCTTTGATAATTATTATTACACAGAAAAGTTAATGACAAAAGTGAATTTTTATAAATCTTAATAATACTTAGAAGGTTAGGAAAGAGGTCTGAAATCATTTCCATTTTACAAATGGCAAAACCGAAGGTGAGAGGTTAAGTGATTTGTCCAGGGTCATAGCTAGGAAGTACTGGTTAGGTCTTATGCTAGGCATCTAAGTGGCATGCAGTGGAAAGAGTCTGGGACCTAGAGTCAGGAAGACCTGAGTTCCAATCTAACCTCAGACCCCCATTAGCGGTGTGACTCTTACTGAGTCACTTAACCACTGTCTGCCTCAATTTCCTCATTTATGAAATGGAGATAATAATTATAACTGTCTCACAGAGTTGTGAGGATCAAATGAGATAGATTATTTATGAAGTGTTTAGTACTGTTCCCTGAAGTAGGCTCAATATAAATGCCCTCTGAAATCATTTTCTATATATCTCTTCTGTGTATATCTCTACCAACAGTAAGCTCTTTGAGGGCAGGTATTGTTTCATTTTGGCCTTTGTATCCCCAACTCCTTGAATAGAGCCTGGCATATAGTAGGTGCTTAATAAATGCTTATTCCTTGATTGATTGAGCCAGGAGGGAAAAGCTTGGTGTTCCAGAAAAAGCACCAAACTAGGGATCTAGTAATTATTTGTGGAATTGAACTCACCTCCTAGTCCTGTCTCTTTCACTGACTGTGTGATCTTAAGTGAGTCATACATGAACCTCTTCTGGGCATCATCAGCTCCTAGATTTAGCGCTGGAAGGGAGCTCAGAGGCTCTCTAGTCCAACTCCCCAGTTTTTCACAAGAGGAAAGGGAGATTCAAATACTACCTATCGGAATTCAAACCCAGGACCTCTAACACAAGCCTTTTGAGCTCGTCATTTACAGCATTCTCCCTTTCATACTCCTAGTATCTACATTTTTTTTTTTTTGGTTAAACTCTTCGTGAAGTCTTGGCAACACACACGTATCCGAACAAAGAGACTGAGGGCTGGCTAAGGTAACTCGGGGAGGGGGCTGCAAACACCCCGGGCTCTCTCTGTGGGTTGGAGCTTCCTAGACTACATGGTTTCAGAACAGGTCCCGGCTAGTGCTCTCCCTCTGGCTCAGGCTCAGAAGCACCATGTAGGGTATGGACACGGTTTTTCTATTTAATCATCTGACTCATTCAGCTTATTTGGGCCAGTCCCAGGACCAGTCACTGTGTGGATTTCACAGCTATTCCAATACCACACCCAGAGGCAAAAAAAAGGCACCTCAAACCTGCCAACATGCTTGAGCAATGAGACCCGGGACAAGATGAAGGCTAAATATAGTATTCTTTTCAAAGTGCTCTCCTCCCTCGTCCTCGGATCGGGACACTGATCATAAAAGGTGCGTTGAGAGAACTGTAACCAATAACTTTGGGATGAGAAGCTGATAAACTAATAAGTAGGAAACCAAGAGAAGTTGGGGGTTTTACAAAGTCTTAAATTCAATGCCAAAGGCCAGGAGTATGACCGCCAGGAGAGTTTCATCTTGTACAGGCTGACTCCAACTTCCCATTGGGTCGGATCCAAAAGCTTATATGTAATTTGGTTGTTTTGTTTGAAACTTGGAACGCATTTTCCCATAGAAACAAATGTTTTGCATGGTGGTTAGGTTCCCAGGTTAGCCCATGAAATTTACAGTGAGCTAGAGTGTACCTGTAGTACTGCATTAGACTAACGTTGCTTAGAGACCCTGACTCCCATGGGAGGCCATGTTGGGATGGGAAAATGGGTCTGGGGTTTCTACTCAGGTAGTCAAAGATACATCTTCTCTCACTGCAGCCCTGACGTGAATAGGGAACCTTTGCAAGACTCCCTTACCTCTAAGCCACTGGTCATGGCCCAGGTCAGGGGTTCCAGGTGAGGTGGGGGGGAACCATCAGGAGTCTCAGGGTTACCAGAAATCTGAGCGGTTCATAAATAATATATAGTTTTTTACATCCTGAGCAAGTTTCACAAACTATGTCCTCAAATCAAAAGGAAACTGAGGCTGTGGGCTCTAATATACCTAAGATCACAGAGATAGTAAGCATCAGAGATGGGAGCTGAAACCAGCTCCTCTAACTTTACAATCTGTGCTCTTTCCACTGTTCTTCACTGGCTTCCTTGAGGTCCCTTCCAGTGCAGGAGCCTGGAAAAATGATAGTTCCACCTGGGGGGGGGGAACTTCCCATTTTTGCCTAATTTTTCTTGCGAAGCTAATGTTAGGGGCAGTAAGTGGTGCTGCAGTGAATAGAGTGCCAGGCTCGGAGTCAGGAAGATCTGAGTTCAAATCTAGTCTTAAATGCTTTACACTTCCTAGCTGTGTGACCCTGGGCAAGTCACTTCACTCTGCCTCAGTTTCCTCATCTGTAAAATGAGCTGGAGAAGGAAATGCAAACCCCTCTAGTATCTTTGTCAAAAAAATCTCCCAAATCCCAAATAGGGTTATAAAGAGTCAAACAGGACTGAAAAAAAACGACTAAATAACAGCAACAAGAACAAGTTATTCTAAACTTGCTTGTGTCTATGCAGCTAAAGAGTGGTTCTGTGCTTCCCTACTTAGGTGCTCCCCTTGACTGACCTGTTGGGTGTTTTCCCCCTTGCCAAGCCGGCAATCTCATTCTGTTTGCATAAAAGAGCACAGCCAGGAGAGGACGCTGCAGTGTTTGCTTGTCCCACCCTGCTGAGATCTCAGCTCGCTTCAGTTACGAGGTGATCCTCCCACCCCATTCCTTCCATGGCCACTGGGACTAGGCTGGGCCTTGTGAATGGGCTCTCTTTGTAGATATAACTTTGCAGATGTAACTTCTCATTGTATTTATTTCTTATCTTCAATGACACAGACTGGGAGCTCTGTGAGGGCAGAGATTCTCTCTCCCAGCACAGGGCCATTTGTGGTAAGTGCTCCATTAGCACGCTCTGGTTCCATACCATGTCCCTGGCAGCCATGAAAATCAAGGCAGGGATAGAAGTGAGATTAGGAGCAGAGTCATGGACCGGGCAGCTACTGCACGTTGGGGATTCTGCACAGCACTGGGATCTTTCCTTGTCCATATCGGAAAAGACCTTGCAGGCCATTTGGCTTAACCCTTTCATTCTACAGAAGAGGAAACTGAGACCCAAAAAGGCCTTTAAGCACTTGCCTAAAGTCCAACAGAGGATTCTAGGTCTTCAGCTGAAAGGGTCTTCAGAAGCTAGCTAGTCCAAGGCTCTAGTCTTATGAAGGGAGAAACTGAGGCCAGGGATTTTGAGTTCAAAGTCATCCAGGTAGTAAGTGGCTGAATTTGGATTTGAACTCGGGGCCTCCAACTTTAGTGCTCTTGGAAAAACAAAACACCTTTTGTTTTTGGTGAGGCAATTGGGGTTAGGTGACTTGCCCAGGGTCACATGACTACTGTTAAGTGTCTGAGTCTGGATTCAAACTCAGGTCCTCCTGACTCCAGTGCTCTATCCACTGTGCCACCTAGTTGCCTCCCCCAAATAAAATACTATTGAGAAAAACAAAAAAATCCTGATCTTTCCAAAACTGAGGTTGTTTTGGAAAAGCGCTCCAACGGATCTGCACTCTTGTCAGTTTGGACACTCCCTTTGTGATGCAGGTATGGCATAAGACAAGTGCATCCCCTATTTTCCCATGACTTCCCATCCCGCACTCTATGTACTAGCCTCACTGGCTTACCTGCTGCCTCCCAGGACTGGGTATTTCCTCTCCCACCTCTGTGCCTTTGCATAGGCTGAGCTCCTCCGAAACACACTCCACCTGGTATTCTTGGGGGATCAGCTTCATCCCCTTTTCTATGGGAAGCTAAGGCTGGGATTAATGGCTATATTGTAGAAGGGATTCTTTTCAAGTATGCATGGCACTACATGGCCTTGAGTCCCAGCTTGGGGCGTCTAGGTTTCAGAATGCTTTCACGTACCACTAACGCCCAATCCCTCGGTTCTGGGAAGGCCTCAGAGGAAGATTCTGCTGGGAAGGAGCTCCAAGGCACAGACAGAACCATTGTTCATTTGTCAAACAGGAAAAACTGGAGTTACATATCTTTCCTGGATGACAGAGCACCAGCCCTTTTCAGGGACAGCAACTGACATTTGGAGATGGAGTAAGAAAAGACTTTAACCAGAAGCTTGCTTCTGCTTATTCTTCTAGGGACAGAGCTCAGAGGGCAGCCATCTTAGTCAGAGAAATGACAAAGCTAGATGGGCATTGAAACTGCGAGAAAGATATATGGCTCTGGAACCAGTCAACTCATGGAAACGAGGTCAACTTTTGCTCTGGTTGACCTCAAGGACACTCAATGGTTTGAGATGGAACAAAGTTCCAAAGTATCAGTACTGTGTGTAGCAGCTTCTCTAAATCCATGGCACCGACACTGAGGTGGGAGGGAAGTGGGACAGTCGTTAGTGCCTATGTTCTGATATGTATAGCACTAGGTGACATCCAGGAGCCCGATGTAGTGATCCATAGAGAGCATCTGATCATTCCCAGGACCACAAATGAATCATTACTAATAGGAAGAGTGATGGAAAGCCCAGTCCATCCATACTGTCTTCTCTCACTGGGCCTGTGGCATGGCTTACCAACCATTGTGTCTGTTCACCATTAGCCCAATAAAGATAAAACCTCATTAATGGGCTTATGTTCCCAACCTAAGACCTTCCTGCCTAATGAGGCAGCAGAAGCTCATTGATTTCTAGTTAATATGGATTAAGAGAGACCGGAGTTAGCTAGGCAGATTCTCGACCTCATCTGAACTCCAGTCTCACTTCACATCTCTCTAGAACATTCATTTTGGACTTAGAAAGAGAAGGTCATAAATTTTGAGGTACAAAGGACCTTCCAGATTATCTAGTCCAACCCTAGTCATTTTTACAGATGAGGAAACTGAGAGCTGAAGAGATCTACCTGACATCACATAGGCAATAAGAAATGGATGGAGTTGGGAGTGGAGGCCGGCTCCTTTTTCTTTACATCCAAAGACTCTTACTATTGCACCCTACTGTATAATAGTATAACAGTTAGTCTAATTTCCTCAATCACACTAGGAGGACCTAGAGAGGAGGAACGAACTGTGAGTCCCCTATGACTTTGTATCTCTCACAATGCCTAGCTTATAGGATATGCTCCCGAAAGTTATTAATTAGCAAAAACTGCTGATTGGATCACAGACTTTTGGAAAGCACACCATCCCAATTCATTTATTGTTCTAATTCTAATTAGATATTTCTTATTATTTTGTTATTTAAGAAAGGCTCAAAAACTAGAGATGCAAACACTGAAGCATCCTGATTTTCTTTTGTCTACATCACTTTGGGGCGGGCAGTGGGAATGTTTTTCAGTGGTCTGGGGACCCACAAGGGTGGCAATTTCTTCCACCATCACAGACCGACAAGATGCTTTAAACTCAGCCTTAGACTGTTGCCAGAGGGTACCGAGAGGTACGGGACTTGTACATAATCAGAAAGCTAATGTAGTGAGGGCAGAATTTGAACTCGGGTTTTCCTGACTCTAAGACCAAGCTACTGATCACTAGGCCTCACTGTTTCTCATGCTTCCCAACTTCTTAATCTTGCAAAAAGTGAGCGTTCCACCAGCAGTGTCAAATAGAAAAACACATTATTGACGTGCAGATAATAATCTTGGTTATAAAAGCCCTAGTCATGGAAACTGATTTGATGAAAACAATGGTAATACCTGTTTAACTTGGAGTGACATTTGCTGAAAACACTGAGCCCGGATCAATGGTAAACTGTGTAATGACAAGGAATTGGCGTACAATTGAGTTAAGCAACGTTCTCAAGAAAAACTTTGTGGGAGAAATGACTGCTGGCGGGCAGAATTGGCAATCGAGTCGCAAGAAGCTGCGGCACGATGTGAAATGGTTCT
Source organism: Sminthopsis crassicaudata (assembly GCF_048593235.1). Taxonomy (NCBI): domain Eukaryota; kingdom Metazoa; phylum Chordata; class Mammalia; order Dasyuromorphia; family Dasyuridae; genus Sminthopsis; species Sminthopsis crassicaudata. The sequence goes on along the minus strand of NC_133623.1, from coordinate 46,384,653 downwards.
TATTTTAGTGAAGGCTGAAATTGATCTCAGGGCTGCAGCAGGTTTGTTAGTGATCACTGAACAGTCAGCAATTGCGGACTCATTCATTCATTTCAAAAGCATTCATCAGGCCCCTATTCTGTATGAAACACCTTACCAAGTGCGGGTAGATAAAGAGCTTTATCTACAGTGCTTATTTAAGCTGTGACCTTCCAGTTCTTATAATGAGCCTCCATTGGGAAGCAAATACAGGACACAGGCCAGCATCCATATTGAGCATTGTAGTACTAAGCCATCAGCCGGCGGGTACGGTAACCAGTGTTAATGGAATCCCCACAGAAATCTGCATGTCGTGCATGTTGTTGATTAAGAATTCATAACAAGATTGCTTTCCATTATTTAAATATATATGGAAGGAGAAGCGTGCTTTAGATAAATTTAAAAGCTGCTTCAATTATACACCCTTCCATACACAAGGGAAACTGCACGAGCTGGGATGACCATAGTAAAGTGTTGCTCATTAATCACAGGGCAGAGATTAGCACAAATAATATCCAAAGATTACTTTTACATGTTAATGCATTGGTGTTTTGCCCTAAAGTCAGCGTTGCTTGCTTTCAGGTCAATCCTGAAATAGTCGTGCTGTAGGAAATACAGTGGGGCTGAAAACTACTTCCTGTAGACACGGCCCGAGAGAAATTCCGAGGACTGCAGTATCTGATTTCATAACTTAAAAAGCCATTTGCCATTTTTTTCGAAACAGATTTCATTTTGGTATTTTCATGAAAATTATCTAAGAAAATGGGGAAAATTAAGAAGATCACAGAAACAAACCAAACCACACAGGAGAGTGATTTTTCTAAGGTGAAGAAAGCTCCTATTGCTCGCACCCCATGTGATTGGGCATTACAACACCAACACATATTTGTAGAAGCTATTTTTAAATGTTGGATGTAGTTGATAGCTTATTCCACTGATCGAGTGGTCCCCTAATCACTCATTTACTGTTACCTATTTACTCTCTTGATTAAACATTTACCAAGCTTCACACAGAAATGGCTGTATATATTTTATTAACTATCAACTTCCATATTCCTTTTCTTCCAGACGGTTGTTCTCTGGCATTTATTTGCCCATAATTGGGAGAAATGGCCAAAGGAGATGTTTGCAAAGTGGCAAATCAAAGAACTGGGAGATCACATGTATCTCCTTTCCTAATCCAAGTGAAGGTCAAAGTGCTTGAGGTGGCAGCTGGACTTAGTGTAAGAAGACCCAAGTCTGATGCTAAGTCGCACAATCACAGTGACCTCAGAGTAGGAAGGGAGCTCAGTGGCCATCTCCGCTGACCCCCATCTCCACTTCCCTGCCAAGAATCCCCATGACAACTACCAGACAAGTGGTCATCCAGCCTCTCCAGTGACAGGGAAGCTACCACTTCCCTACCTGGGCAGGTCATTCTGTTTAGGGACAGTTTTCCGGGACGTCAAGCTTAAATTTGCTTCTCTGAGACTTTCACTATCTACTCCTGGACCCCTAACGCTGGTAATTCATGCTTATTAGGCCTGTCTAAAAGATGATTTAGTACTTGTAACAAGTATCTATCTCCAACTGAACAGCAAGGATATTTCCTAAGAATTACAAAGCAAATGTCCTATTTAGTAATCCTAGTCTACCCCTCCGAAATGCTTTCACACAAATGATCTCACTTGAGCTTTATAATCACCCTGTGAGGAGGACAATCTCCAGGGCTTCCCGTCTTCCCCCCATCCCCACCTCCTTTTAAACACATGGGCAATCTGGTCCTCAGAAAGTTTTGGTGAACCGCCTAGGGTCACCCAGCTAGTAAGTGGGAAAGCCGGGACTAAAACCCAGACCTTTGGACTCCAGTCCTGGGTTCTTCCCACCACTCCATGCTGCGTCTGATCGAGAGCCAGATCTCTGAATACCATGCAAAAAAATGTGTTTGGTAATTTTTGTTGATAAGTAAATATTCTATAAATGAAGTAAACATGTTAAGCTCTGTATTTATCATGTCTGTTTTAACTAGCAGCAGTGTTCAGACATTTTCAAGGCCAAGGAAAAGTCAACTTTTTCTGATTAAAAAAAGATTTTGTTCTTGGACGGAAAATGGTTTGCCATCAGGAAATGAGAAACAAAGAAATGTGCAAAAGCAGCTACTCAACGAGTCACTCATTTGATGAGATTACGTTTTTTGGTATGTGAGCAAATAATGTCTTGATTATCCAGTACTGCTATAATGAAATGAAAAAGAAATGCTGGGGTTTTTTTTTGTTTGTTCTTTTTTTTTTTAGTGGGGGGATGGAGAGATAGGAATCTAGGGTTTCTTTTGTGTGGGAACCCCTCTCCTCTGATGTAGATTGGTGACTCTTCCGGGGCACCGAGGAGGTGGAATGCTTGACCATGGTCACTCAGCTGATGTGGGGCAGGGGGAGGACTTGACCCAGGCTCTCTTGAGTCTAAGGCTGGTTCTCTATACACTAAGCCACACTGAGAATAATGCCAGCAAAACCACATGGAAGAAGCTTAGTTCTTATTTATCGGTCGGCATGCATTTATTAAGTGCTTACTATGGGCCGAACATTGAGTTAATTAGGCACTGGGAGACAAAACCAGAAATGAAATAATGCCTGCCTTAAGGGAACTTCCATTTCACATGACTCCACTTCACATAAGTCAGACCTCCTCTGAATAAACTGATGTCATCTGTAAGGGATTTTTCTAATTCCTTAGGCAGAATTTAAAAGGAGAGACAGAGACAAAGAGAGACAGAGACAGAGAGTCAGAGAGAGACAAAAAGAAACTGACAGAAACAAAGAGACAGAGATTCAGAGACAGAGAGACTGACAGAGACAAGAGAGACAGAGAGAAAAATCCGAAGAGAGGAGAGATAGGGAAAGAGAGAGAAGGAAGAAGAGAGGGAGGGAGGGAGAAGAAAGAAAGAAAAGTCACAGAGACAGGGAGGAAGAGGAAAGAGAGGAGACAGAAGAGAAAGAGGAGGGAGGAAAGAAGGGGGAGGAGAACCTATCCTCCACCCCCAGAGACCAGGGATTCATTACCCACATTTTTGGCTCCTATGTTTTGATAATCATCCTCTCTCTCCTTGGTTTCGGGATCATTCAGAACAGGATGCGAAAACAGCAGTGCAATGTTTTTTCACTCTTAAGCTTCTGTCCAGAAACTGTGCATTAGACCTCACTCTACCTCGTCCAACATTTATGGAAGTTCAGGCTTCCTGCCCTCTGCAACGTGACTTTCCATATGAGGTGTACTTTACTCCAAAATAGGAAATGGGTCAACATGTTTAGTGGGAGTGCACATGGAACGAGGACATCTGCTAAGCAAGCCAGTCAGGAAGAATGTCAAGCAGACCTTTATTTATGGCCATTAACAATGCATTTCACTTAATGGCTCAAAAAACACACTTAGGCTTGGATTTTTTAAATGGCAATAATTTTGTAAAATACATCAAAAGAGGAGATTCTTACCCTATAATCACTGAATGTCATCTGAATTACTGGTTGGAAGTGGAAGCACTTCCAAGCTACAGATAATCTATTATACTTCTTCAGTAGATTAGCATCTCTTCAAAGGTGTTTGACTATAATTACATTGACACAGAAACTCAATAGCTTTGCACTTTCAAGCAAGTCAGTGTTTCTGGGTCTCAGTTTCCTCATCTGTCAGATGTTCTCTAGGGTCTCTTCCAGCTCTAAATCTAAAATCTAAATTTCTAAGGAAATTCACATTTATTATTAAAAGGAACCGTAGGAAAGGCTCATGGTCCCCTTAGATATCAGAGTCAATTCTATTGTAAAATATTTCCTGATTTTTCCAGGGCCCAAAACATCTGGAGGGGGGCAGGGTTCTGCCAAGGTGAGGAGGGGACTACTATAAGGCTACCCATACAAAATCACATCCCGTCTCAGAAGAGATAGCATCATATAGCTTCTTCACCCTTCATATCCCTTCACCCTTAAACATTGTGCATTGCAGCCAGAATGGCTTTTTTTTTGCCATCCTTCAAACATGGCACTCCATGGCCAGCTATCCCCTAATGCCTGGAAAACCTTCTTTCCTCACCTTCAACTGCCTTTCTGGTTCACCTTCTACTTGGGTCACCTTCTACCAGAGACCTTTCCAAATTTTCCCAACTGGTAGTGGCCCTCACCACCAAAATCACTTGTTCTTTAAGTTCTTTATATTTATTTTTCAGTGGACGCAGTTCTCTCCTCCCTCTTCATCCCCCCATATCCCCTCTCCCTCCCCATTTTTCCACTAGCAGGAGATCTCCTTTTGATCTTGTCTTTGTATCCCCAGTGCCAAACGTATTTGTTTTTCAATCAGATTTGTGATTTCAATAGTGGAGGGGACTCCCAGAGAGAACACTCCCTTTCCAATGCATCCTAGCAGCTGTTTTGCAACTTATACTCTTAGGTAAAATGACTTGGCCAGAGTTATGAATCTGCCAGCAGCCAAAATGTGCCAGAGGCAGGACCTGAACCTACCAGGCCTTGCTGGCTCTTATATTGTGCTGCTTTGAGGGACACACAGTAGGCAGCACATAAAACATAACCGAATTCACATCACTCTGTGTGTGTGTGTGTGTGTGTGTGTGTGTGTGTGTGTGTGTGTGTGAAGAACAAGACTTCATGGCTTCAATATTTCTACCCATCCAATATTTTAGCAAGATAGAAAGGCAACACATTGACATTCCCCTCACACCCATATTCAGGCGGGTCTCACCTTAAGAGAATCAAAGCAGGCAATCACACGACCGTTTTCCACATGGCAGCTCCGAGATGGATGGGCAAACTTGCATTCTGCATCAGATCGAGAACAAGTACCTCTCTGAAACTCTCGACATACTTCTAGAGTCAGCCATTTTGTATCCCGAACCAAAGACACGTTGACAGCCATTGTCAAAACAAAGGGAAACTAGCAACTGTATTCTTTCTTGGTTTTTGTTGTTGTTTTTATTTAAGGACAATGTCCCTCCTAATTTTAAAAAGGGTAAAAAAGTGAATTCAAGTGAACCGTGAAGAAACTAATCTCGTTGCTTTGGTAAAATTTGAGATTTGTCAGCACTTGGGTTTTTTGTTTAAGTCCAATCGGGTCTATTCGAATGAGAATTCAATATAAAGCCAATTGCACGATGGAAATCTTAGCAGGAGAACTGAAAATCAGATTCAAGGCCAGCTCCTAAAAGTGCATTGGGAGGAGGTCCAATAGTGACTAGGGGGAGGGAGGACTGCGCCTCTGCCCCAAGTTACTTGGAAAGAGCTAGCAGGCTTTCCAAAGGAGTCTATGCTCTCTCTCCAGTTTAGATGGTTTCAATTATTCTCTGCAAAAAGCATATGTTGCTGGCAGCGCCTCAGTTTGTGGAGGGGCCTGGGCCCTTGGGGAGAAAACTTTTTTTTTTTTTGTCTTCCTTATTTCTGGCTTTGAAAAAAAAAATCACGGTTGGGAAGCGTTCAAACAAGCGCAAGGATGTTGCAACTGTTTAAATTTAAAAAAAAAAAAAAAAAGGGCTAGGGAGGGAAAATGGCCGAGCAAATGATGTGTATTAGGAGGGAAAAAAGGATGGATGAGTTGCCGTCAGGATATGAACTAAAAGCAACGCCAAATTTTTTTTTTTTAAAGGAAAGGAGTGGGTGGGGGTGGAGGTTTGGGAGAGGCAGCTCTAGAGAGAAATCCAAGTAGTAGAGATTTCAGGAAAGGCACTTTTCAGTAACCTGCAGATGGAAAAAAAAAAAAAAAAGGAAAGACAAGAAAAGGAATCAGCTGAAACAATATAATTTCTCTTTTCCAAGTCTCACTTTTCTGAGAGAGCAACTCTGGCAATTTCAAACAGGAAACCTCTGGATACTGACAGTGTAGCATGGTACAGTGTGCCATGGGAGCTAAAAGGGCATTTCCCCACATGGAGCCGCGCATGGTAACAGGAAACAACCAATTAGGTTGACTGTTGCAATGGAAGTCTGGGCAGCAGCCCAATAACAGAGATGGTTTCATATTGATCTCTTTTGGCAGACAGTCATATTTGTGCCCACTGCACAGGAAAAAGACAGAAAGAGAGAAAGAGACAGAGAGACGGAGAGATAGAAGGGAGAAACAAAACAAAACAAAACAGTAGCCTCTCTTGGTTCCCCATGAGCGCCTTGGCTAGATGTGGCCTGAGTGATTTGGAGGGTGCCTCCAGGCTGCCCTCTTGCCAGGTTGGGCCTGGAGTCTGACTGGGCTGCTCAGCCTGCTTTCCCACTCTAGAAAATGGGAGTTACTAAGAAAGCTATGAAAGTTTGTGTGTGTGTGTGTGTGTGTGTGTGTGTGTGTGTGTGTGTGTGAGAGAGAGAGAGAGAGAGAGAGACAGAGAGAGACAGAGAGAGACAGAGAGACAGAGAGACAGAGACAGAGAGACAGAGAGATAGAGAGACAGAGAGAAAGACAGAGACAGAGAGAGAGACAGAGAGATAGAGACAGAGAGACAGAGACAGTGGAGGCTTTGGAAAACACCACTGCCATGAGGCTGAATGCTGCTGTCACAGTGCAGCTCGATTGAGATATAGGGAAAATCCCCCCCCCCCCAACTAAAGATGAGGGTTTTTTCTAGAATTTGTGTTGTAGACAAAGATAAAAGCCTTTTTAAAAAGGCCCCGATTTCTTCTTTCTTCCATATAATTTCCCCTCTCCCCACTCCCACCTCCGACAAAAGGGGAAAATCTAAAAAGTCAAAACCATTAAGCGTTTCATTTTATTGCATTCATGTCTTGTTCAGTTCAGGCGGTCACACATTAACTTGTGCATCCTTAAGGAGCCGGTGCCTTTTAACCCCCTGTTAGCCGACAAGCATTTCAAGCAATCCCCAGGTGAATGGAAAAGCTGCCCACACAACTCCTCAAAGCCCTAACTTCCCCCCTCACCACACATCTCATTTTCCTAAAGCAAAAACAAATGAAAAAATTAACGAATTATTAACTTCACTATTCAAACAAGCATACCTATTACCGAAAACTTTATAGCTTCTCTTTCAGTTGGACATGCTTTCCATAACCTTGAAAGAGAGTCGATTTTCTATGAGGGCTTTTCATCGATGGGTTCAAAAATCCTCATTTATGTCACATCATTGCAAACTGAAATCTCCCTTACAATCAACGGGCTTCACACTCTGGTCCCTTTAAGTCCAAACTTTTCTAGTATAACTATTTAGAACTTTGATTTTTCTAAAATTTTTTCGTATGTACATATGATCTTGCCTTGAGGATCCGGAACATAATTTAACCTTTTCTTGATGATCAGGGTCCTTGTTATGAATATTCCTCATATCATGTGGTGAAACTGTTCCGGGTCTGCTTTTCAGTATTTCTATGTATCCCCCTTGATGGTGAACTATCCATTTTTATTTTCTCTACTCCCCCTGTACCTCCCCTACCTCCTCCTAATTTGCTGTTTCTCATCTATTAGGGGCTGAGATACCAGATGAATGAGCTCATTAGAATTTTATGTTAAATAAGAGTCAATAAAACTCTGAGTGTCTAAGTAGGCAGTGTTCCAAAAGGTTGAGGTTGCCAAAAAAATAGTTTCAGACAATTCAGGTGTTACTCTATGGTCCAAAAATGAAGTCTGATGGGCTTCACTGCCCCAAGAGTTTGGAGATCCCTTCTGGAACTCTTTTTAACTACCACAAACCAAAAAGGAAGAGCAGGAAATACAAAAATCCTCCCAAAGGTGTTACTCTAATACACTTTAGATGACTCGAAAAAGGAAATGTTTCTAATCAGCAAGAGAGGACAATGGCTATTTTTTATTGTTTTTTTTTTTTTGTTTTTTTTTTTGCTAGAGAAGGTCAGAAATCTATGCTAAAGGTGAAGTTGGAGTAAATCTCTGTGCAACGAAGGAGAAGTGTACTGGCCAACCTTCTCATCAATGTCCACAGGGCTAAGTCTGGGAAACAGAATAATCCCCTGCAGATGCTGAGCAGGCAGCTTGAGAATGAAGGGGAAATCAGAAAGATGCATGTTTCAGGAGATGGAAAATCCACAAAAGGACTCAGCCCTTTGGCAGCGAGTTTCACGTAAGCTTGCATGGGAAAGAAAGGGACTTCTCCAAGCCGAAGTTCACCCCTATTTCCCATTCAAGGGAACCTGACAATCTGGAACCTGGACCTAGAGCTCTAATGAAACCTGTGCAGCATGTGACTCGAGAGTTTGGAGAGATTTGGGAGGAAGCTGGCTGTAGCAGCTCCAGCAAGCTGGCGCAGGTCAGAGGTGGGTGGGGTCGAGCAAAAAAACTCACAGTAATTTCTCCCAACAAATTTCTCCATGTGACAATGGCCCAATTTAGGGGCATGGTCAAAATTATTATTTTTCTTTCTTTCCCTATCTTTCTCTCACTTTCTTTCTTTCTCTATCTCTAGGTTTTTTTCTGCTTTTCTCTCTCTTTCATTTGCTTTCTCTCTTTTTCTTTCATTTTCTTTCTCTTCCTTCTTTCCTTCCTTCCTTCCCTCCCTCCCTCCTTTCCTTCCTTTTTTCTTCTTTATTTCTTTCTCTCTCTCTCTTTTCTCTTCCTTCCTTCCTTCTCTCACTTTCTTTCTTTCTCTATCTTTAGTTTTTTCTCTTCTTTTCTCTTTCTTTCATTTGCTTTCTTTTTCTTCCTTCCTTTCCTTCCTTCTTTGCTTCTCTATTTCTTTCTTTTGGTTTCTTTCTTTCTCTATCCCTATCTCTTTTCTCTTCCTTCCTTCCTTCCTTCCTTCCTTCCTTCCTTCCTTCCTTCCTTCCTTCCTTCCTTCCTTCCTTCCTTCCTTCCTTCCTTCCTTCCTTCCTTCCCTCCTTCTCTAATTCTTTCTCTTGTTTTCTTTCCATCTCTATCTTTCTTTTTTCTTCCTTCCTTTTTTCTTTCCTTTTTCCTTCCTCTCTCTCTCTCTCTCTCTCTCTCTCTCTCTCTCTCTCTCTCTCTCTCTCTCTCTCTCATTTTCCTTTCTCTCTCTTTCTCTCTTCCTTCTTTTCCTTTTCCTTCATCTAAAACTGCAGTTTCAATGATGAAGGAAATTCTCACTGAGTGAGTTCTTTCTACAAATGCCAGCAGCTTATACTGCCATTTACAGTCTTGGACAGTGACTAGAATACTGAAATGTATTGGAGGCCAGACTTGAACCTAGGAGATTCCAGAACTGCATCCTGCTTACACTCACCCCTTGCCTTGTTTTAAAATGAACAGCTTTGTTGAAGCCAGCATTAAAAGGCTCTGGGGAATTTTGGAATATGGCCTTGGGACTTGATTTTCCATGGAGAGTGTATCAGACACACCAGACCTGGGTCCAATCTCATTTGATGACTTTCGACAAGCCCCTGTACCTCTCTGGGCTTCAGTTTCCCCATCCATGAATGAAGGGCTTTGGTTGATTTCCTTGCTCTTTAAAGTCTCTCTCAGTTCCACCTGCCTGAGCACTGATGCTTCTACCCCAGCAGTGCTGAGGGTTGCAGATGTCAGCCACGTCTTCTCAACATGCCTTTGCCAAATGGAAAGAAGGCAAGGGGTAAGGCAATGAGAAATGCTTCCAATTGGCTGTTTAAATCTCAATTTTTTCCCCATAAAAAAGACAACTCAAGACTCTTTACACACATACATCCACGTGCACACCCACACACACACACGCACATTCTTTCAGTAGTTTGCTCTCTCCAGGGGAGATTACTGCTAGTTTCTCATTTGCCCTGGGCAAGTAGACAAGTGACTGTCTTCCATGAAAGAAAGCCATTACTTACAATAAGAGAGAAATGGCCTTACAGTTTACTAGGCAACTATGGTCCCTCGAACAAGACTTTCAGTAGGATGACCCATAAACTTACAGAGGTGAGTCAGAATAGCCATGGACATTAGAATGGTCTTTTTTTTTTTAACTGAAATATTCAACATCAGTGGGCCATTTCAAGTCTCTCTAGCTATTCAGTTTTCAAAACATTTTCACAAACATTAAGTGTTCACCACAATTTTCACCTTAGCTTAGCAGCATCCCTCATTTTCTCCAAAGCACAACTACACTGCCACCTCCAACAACAAGCTTTCCTGATTTTTTGTAATACTTTGTGGTTTCTTCCCTTGAAATGACTTTGCATTCTTCTGTATTGAATTTTCACTGTAAGTAGTCTCTCTCCTTCAGCCAAATCAGGGACCATTACAAAGTTTTGTTTTGTTTTGTTTTGTTTTGGAAAGTACCAGCAATTCTGGGTAGTTAATAATAAGGAGGCCCTTAATAATTGCTTATTGGATTTGATTGAGGCCAAGGGCTATTTTCTTTTTATCTCTAGATCTTTTAGAACCTAGGAAATAAAAAATCAACTAAAATCAAGCATGTATTTATTAAGTACCTACTATAGGCCACGTATCATTGCCAGGCAAACAGGAAAAATAGTTCTTGCCCTAGAGAAGCTTATATTCTCTCAAAGAGACAATCGGTTTGCACGTAAGTAAATAGCAAAGTAAATACCAAGAAACTTGACAAGGGGAGTTTACCAGTCAGGGGGATCAGGAAAGAGCTCCTGTAGTAGGTGATGGTTGAAGTACCATGGGGCGTTACACAGAGCAAACATTTAATTGGTGCTCCTTAGATTGGATTGGCTTTGACATGAACTGTGACCTGTATTTCTAGCTATGGGCAACAATTGATGCTGCTCCCACAAAACATGCCCCCTTACCTGGTTCCCACTTATAATCACAAATGAGGATTTAATATAGTTATCAAGGGTTAAAGATGGAACTTATGGCCTTGGATCAATTGTTAAGGAGAGTATAAAGGAGTAAACTGATTGATCAGGTCCTTTGCATTTTGTAAGCTCTACACTGAAGTTTCTATGTATTCACAGACGAAACTGTAGTCATATTTCATAAAAGAGGGCCGATATAAACAACATTTTCTATGTAAATTAGAACACTAAAGCCAGCTGTGGTCAGGCCCTCAGCATTCCCTCAGTGTACCAGAGCTCACCTAAAATAAGAGGTGCAAAATAACAAAGATGGGGGAGGGAAAGAGCTTGGGAGACAGTGAAGGAGAAGGTCATGTAAGAGTAGACATCTCACCCATGTTGGTGAATATTTTCCATTCTTTCTCCCTTTCTCTTCTTCTCGTACATCCTCTCATTATTATGAATTATTATAAAACCACTGAAATACCACATCATTAAGGCTAATCTCAACCAGGCATTTGGTGATCAACAAGGGGGAATTTGAAAAGGCATAGATGTAAGATCCTATGTTTAGGTACAAAAATTCAAATTTGTAACTATAAGATGACAGACAGTATGGCTTGATGTTCAATTGTTCCAGTTGTGTCTGATTCTTTGTGACCCCATTTGGGGGTTTTCTTGGCAGAGATACTTGAGAGGTTTGTCATTTCCTTCTCTAGCTCATTTTACATATAAGGAAACTGAGGCAAATGGAGTTAAGTGACTTGGCCAAGGAAAGCTAGTAAGTGTCTGAGGTCAGATTTGAATTCAGGAAGAGTAAGAGTCTCCCTAACTCCAAGCCGGTACTCTATGTGCTGCAGCATCAGCTACCTGCCACCTAAGTATAGCTACGTAACTCTTTATGTGAATGACAGTGGTGTTTAAGTGTCTTGGAGGCTCAATAAGAGCCAGAATTATATTTATGGCTGACAAAAATACTATTATAATCTGAGACTGCATTAATTTAAAAGTACAGTATCCAGGAAGAATAGTAAAGAGGAACTGTTTATAGAAATAGAAAGACTAAGAATCTCAGGAGCAAGTGATAACCAAACCATTTGAGTTCTTGATTAAACTGTGATGGACGTGGCTCTTTTCAACAATGAGATCATTCAGGCCAGTTGCAATGGACTTGTGATGGAGACAGCCATCTGCACCCAGAAAGAAGACTGTGGGGACTGAGTGTGGATCACAACATAGAATTTTCATTCTTTTGATTGTTGTTTGTTTGCTTTTTTTCCCCCTCTGTTGCTTTTTTCCTTTTTGATCTGATTTTTCTTATGCAGCAAGATAAATGTGGAAATATGTTTAGAGGATAGGTTTTAGTCAAGGACATACCACTGATTAGCTTATGTGATACTGAGCAAATTACTACAACTGTGGGCCTCAGTTTCCTAATGTGCAAGATGCAGGGACGGGATTCTATGATCACTCAGTTCCTTTTCTGCTGAAAAAGCAGGAAAGTAACAGCTACCACCTTTTCTTCTAGGAAGCAAATAAAAGCAGGGTCTCTGGGTTCATGTTTGTCAGGCTGGCCGATTCTACCAGATGCAGCTCTTGGTTGACTTTCCTCATGTGTTTGTTTTCCCTGTATTCTGGGTGACCGTTGTGTGAAATGCCATTCTGGGAGCTGCCCAAGACCTTGGGAGCAGAGAGCACCAAAGGATTTGGGTGGTGATGAATCAAAGTCACGAGGTCAGGGACGGTTGGAGAATACTACGGTTTTAGCAGTCACCTCTCCTTGGAAGAAGAGAACTCCTGAACTCAGCAGTTGTTTTGGTACCCAAAAGGGCGGTCACTTGGATTTTTAGCAAAGGGTGGAAGAAAGGAAATATTTAAAGTTTGAACTCCTAAAGCAAGAACCTCTTGGAAAATATTTTTAGGGCGACGTCTTCCCTTCATTTAATAAAAGCAAAAACTTCCTGAGCATGACAGCCTCGTGGAATACTTGATAGATGAACATATTGTACCCGGACTCTTTTCCCGTAGGGGGAGTTTACTTCATTTCAGGGAGTGCTTTTCTCTTAACTCTTGAGTTTTCTACTCTTCACAGACTTGTCATTTCCCTAACATGAAAGCCACTTAGTGTGTATCAAAGGAGCAATCCCAATAGGATCTGCTCATTTTATATGTACCTCTTATAAGGAGCCTGGAGAACCACAGTCAAGAGAATTTAGGGCACATGCACCAAGAGAGTCAAACCCCCAGCAGACACTTTCAGGTGAAAAACCACAAAGTTAATGAAGCCATTAAAGAAGCCAATGACTTCTACTCGGGGCAGGAATAACATTTTAAAATCAAAATTGAGCCTAACACATGTTCAAGATGGAAGTCCATCCAGATTGAACCTTACCTCCTGCACGAACTTTACCAAAATGTATCCTCGTTTTCCTCTTCATTCATTCTGCATGTTTCTATATGGTTGGTCTGCACCATGCTACATGCATTTCCTTGGATAAGGACTTAGAATTATGTAATAGGAGAAAGGACGTTGGGCTCAGAGTTCAAGTCCCAGGCCTATCATGTATTCTTGGTGAGTGTGTGTGTGTGTGTGTGTGTGTGTGTGTGTGTGTGTGTGTGTGTACACATACACATGCATACAAATATATACATGAACACACAGAGAAATATATATGTAAGAAATGTACGTCACTTATATGTGAGAGTCAATGTGCTGTAGTGGATAAAGGAAGGTCTGGCTTTAAGTTTTGCCTCTGTTACACAAAGATCATGTGAGCCCAAAGCAAATCATGTAACCTCTACATCCTGGGCAGCTTTTTAATACTCTATGAGATAGTATTTTTTTTCATTTTTAAATTTAAAAAATTTATCATAGCTTTTTATTTACAAGATATATGCGTGGGTAATTTTTCAGCATTGACAATTGCAAAACATTTTGTTCCAACTTTTCCTCTCTTTCCCCCCACCTCTTCCCTCAGATGGCAGGTAGAGCAATACATGTTAAATATGTTAAAGTATAAGTTAAATTCAATATATGTATATATGGCCATACAGTTATTTTGCTTGTGCATAGTATTTTTGAAACTTTTGTGGTAGAGGGAGCTTCTATACTGAGAGTTCCCTGACAATGTTATAGATATGAACCAAATATATACATATATGTATCTGTGTGTCTTTCTGTATACATGTGCATTTTGGAGATTATATATATATATATATATATATATATATATATATATATATATATATATATATATATATATATATGAGAATAATATACATACAACACTCTCTCCAACTAGACAGTAAATTCCCTGATGTCAGGAAACACAGTCACTGACTTGTATCTTCCCTAGGCCTCAGGATAGTGCTTGGTATATGAGTAGATATGCAACAGATGCTTTTTTAGTTTATTTAAACTGAATTTAATTGAGACATTGTAACATGGAGAGCAGCTCTATCTGTGTATTAGGACTGTCTTGCTAAATTAGACTGTAAACCCCTTGAAGGCAAGTGGGTCCACATGTCACACTTCCTCTGTATCCCGTCTATCGCTTAAGGTAGGATTGCTCCTCTAGCAGGCACTCAATCAGAATATTTGGCCACTGCCCGAGCAGGCAGATGATCTAGTCTTGCTCTCTGATTGTTTCAGGTCTGTTCGATCTCCTCAGCTAAAGGGTAAGCTCCCTATGGGCAAGGACATGGCCTTCTGGTACTGGTGCTTCCTTCATTGAGCCAGCAGCTCCAGCTTCTACTCATAAGAAATAGTGCTGACTTCAAACATTTTCCAAGGCATTCCCCCATACCTCAAAGTTATTCCACATGGCCAGTTGAACGCCTGGTGTGGAAATATAGGAGAGACACATTCTGCCTGAGCTTTCCTGCAACGTGCTTGGGTTTAAAAGAAATCCAACCTTAACCTCAATTCAAACCCCAAAGGTCTGAAACATCATTTGAGATATTTGGGAAGCTTAAATAAGAAGGAGGTTTGTATATTTTGGAACACTGGCCTGGTACTAGCCAGATTTCCAGAGGGCAGGAACTGTCGTATTTAGCCTAGCGCCTAGCGCCTAATGTGAGGCCCTTGCATATAGTAGGTACCCCATAAGCATTACGGAATTACGTGTGAGCTACCGTAAAGACATTCTCCTCAATGCAGAGGATAAGAAGGCCGGTCCCAGAGATGTAGCCTTTTGCAAAATGAAGCCCGACGTATAGGGCACAGGCCAGGCCTTCTATTGCATTTGCCTGTGGTGTCTCTGATCTTTGCCCCTATGCCCTGCCTCTGCTGACAACATCATAAGAAAGGGTGAGTGACCCCTGGAATCACCTCTTCACCCTTCTGCATCTTGGCACCCACCCCTTAAGCATGTCTACACAAAGAAAACAGGCCATTCCCTGGACACCTGGGTCCTGAGAAAGGATTTGCTTCTTGATCCCACAGGTTCTCCTGATCCCCAGAGGCTAAGCGTTCTGAACAATTCTGAAGACATTCTCAGTCTAAGGGTGCACAGATTTAATAGAGTTAAGCACTCACTCCCTTATAGAATATGACCAACAAAGCATTTTCCATTAGGCCCTCTCCAGGAGACTGGAAGCCCCTGCATCAGTGAGGCAGGGAATGAGAGGTCTGGGCCATCTCTGGAGCTTCTGAAATCTCGTTCAGCTTTCAAATTGCGCCAGAGCCTGGAAAGACTGCATAGGTGGTACAGGCAGCCTCTGGGAAATGGGCATTTCCCTGACAATGGACAATAGCGAGCCCTTACCAAGGGTAGGGAGTAAAGATAAGGGACTCTCACTGTCCATTTCTTGGCCTGTGGCTCAGTCCCTGGAATGTACTTCCCTTACAGGGGCTGTGATGAGAATGGGGGTTGCGGAGGGAAGGAAGGGACTTCATGTTGAGACATGAGAAGAAACCCTTCCGGGAATATTTTTCCTCTATTTAAAAAAAAAAAAAAAAAAAAGAGTTGATTCCTTTGTTTTGGAGTATTCGATTGAATCGACAATGAGCATGGCACTTACTTATTAACTGTGTGCAAGCCCCTGAGCGGGATGAAGAGAGAAAGGAGCTGCAGTCCCTGCCCAAAAGAAGCTCCTAGTCAGGAGGCAAGCAACTTCTCTAAAAGGAGGCGAGAAAAAAATGCAGAAATGGGGGGGCCCAAGGGGCTGGGTCAGGGTGAGAAAGGAGGGATCATTTCTGATGGACAGAATTTGTATCCATCTTTGAGATGTTAAGGCATAAATGTAGGAATCATTTACGAAGACCCTTGTTAAATAAGGATTGGGGTTCTGGGGGGGTTAAAAAAAGAATTTCAGCAAAACAGTGATTCGGAAGGTCACCCCTGCATTGCTCTCCTTACACCCTGCTTCTTTGTACCCACCTCGGCTCAGCACATACCGTAAAAACATTGCTGATGCCTGCTCTAGAATATCATACAAAAACAATATCTGGGCAGGTCGTCCTTTCAATTCATATATCAACTCCCCCTACAGCGCCCCCCTCCCCCCCACAAACAAAGAAAACAGTGTTTTCTTTCTTTGCAGTTGAAGCCTTTCTGACATCTGTGTTACCTCGGTATTTCTTGTGGCCATTTATTTTGGCTGCAGAAACACATGGCACACCTGACCCACGCTGCTTTAGTTGGCAAGCTGACAACATTTTTAAAAGGCACTCGACTCTTTCAAGTCTTCCAACTCGCTTGGGTTAAGGTTGTGTTTCCATGCTCGGAGTTTGGTCAGGCTGCCTTGAAGCCACACAGGAAGAACCTCAAATTGCAGCTGCCAGCCATGATTTGTTGAGGGCCCTATGGAAAACCTAGCTCCCCGTTTGCTGAGATGGCAAGAATATTTTGTCTGTGCCTAGCATTTTTCAATCATGGAGGCAAACGAGTTTCAAGAATATTATTCTTTGGGATATTCTGTAAGGTTGATTAGATTGTACCCATTTAATGGTTGGGAAATCAAAGCCATGCTATATGAAAATATTCAATGATCTGCTTGAGGTCCTGTGGCTTTTAGTACTATAATAAGTCACTGATTCCATAACTCGAGCTTCATGGGCACCTCCCTCCCTAGCTCAGAGATCCACCCAGCTAGTTCTTTTGATTCTGTGCAGTTCTCCTCCATGGCCTTCTATAAATGTTCCATGGAGGATCTACCCAACACACAGAAGATTAGTGTATTGGAAAATCTGGATTTAATAATTCACTGATTCCATAATTCAAGTTTCAAGGGCACTTCCCTCCCTAGCACGAGATTCACCCAGCCAGTTCTTTTGATTCTGTGCCGTTCTCCTCCATGGCCTTCTATAAATGCTCCATGGAGGATCTACCCAACATGCAGAAGCTTAGTCCATTGGAAAATGTGGATTTTTCTCAAGATTTGGTAGCTACAACTTGGAATGTGCCTTTGTTATCCTTTGCTCTTGCTGCTTGACTGGTCTACTTCCCTTTCCGTTCATACACATTCCTGATGATGTCTTACCATGTGTAAGTCATCAAGAATACACTATACCCTCCGTACACACACCATGTCTTTTCATTGCTGTATGGGTAACCTACAATTTTGGTTCTTCAGAGATTGTGGTGTTTCGTGATTCGCAGCCACATAAAATCACCAAGAGACATGTCAAAATACTCAAATAGCTCTGTCATGTCCAGTTTCTCTTCTCTCCAATAGAGCAATCAGTCAAAAAGCATTTATTATGTATTCAATTCTATGGACCTAATGAGCCTCTCTGTGCCTAGCAATCAAGTTGCAATCACGGTTTATCACTGGGATCATAATCAAAGTCTTTCCAGCTTAGTAGGATTTGTCAGATCTTCTACTCTGCTGAGGATGTTCTCACAAAAGGAAGGTCAAGTGAGCATCTAGAAAAGGAAGCCATGATTGCAAAGAGCCATCATGGTGTCATCCGGAATGGATTCTGACAGACTAACTTTATTTCCCCTCTCTCACAGCGTCAATAGATCGGTAGATAAAAGACTTACTATATATAGTATTTCTCCAGATTCTGGTAGACTATTTTAAAAACAGAGATCCTTATGCTATTCTTATTCTTATGATGGAAAGCTAATAATGCAGTAGGTGGATTCAAAACAGGTTGAACGGTATCATAGCCTAGAGTCACTAAAGCTTCAATGGCAACTTGATAAGTAGGAGGTCTCCAGTGGAGTGCCATGGAGCTCTATGCTGTTTTATTCTTTTTATCAGGAACTTAAAGGCATAGATGGAATCTATCTGTAGAGGAGACAAAGCTGAGAGGCAAAGCTAACAGTTTAGATGACAAATTCCAGTTGCATATCTACATCCAGTTCTCTATCTATGGGTGACCTTGTAGAAGTCATTTCCTTTCCCAGACCTTTCCCTAAAATTGGGGGATTAGACTGTATGCTCCCTTCAGCCTCTCAATTCTATAGAGAATTCCCATCTCCAGATTTCCTTTTACAAAGGCTTGTAAAGCTAGGGGAAGACCTCAGGAAAAAAATCATCCCATAACCGAATCTATGCCTTTAGTCTGTATAATCAACCCTGATTTCATAGACCAGAATATTTAAGCGTTAGGTACAAAGCCTCCTAGTAAACTGGCTATTCCTTAATACTTTGTCAGAGTGCTGGAAAGACAAACACGTACTAAAGCTTTCTCTTTTATCCCTCAAGTTATTGTTGCTAGAGGCCCTGTTTCCTATTGCCACTGTATGTATCACTGAAGATTTGCGCCATAGAGCCTGCCTAGAGCTAATGGGGAACAGTCAGTTGTTTTGGAAATGGGCTCATATCAAAGACTTGGGATCACAGAGCTGGATGGGCCCTTCGAAATTGGCCCAGTTCATTCAGCTACTTTCAGACCGGCCTTACCCTTCAACCTAGTCTGTGAGAATCTTTCTTCTCAAGGATCAAGATGGACACAGATTCTATGATCTCCCCTGCTAAAATGGGGTAGCTTAGTGCAGATTTGGAGATTGCAGTTCCTATTGGGAGAATTGGGGGCTTCTGGGAAAAGGAAAAATGGGGCAGCCTCCTCAATTATGGGGTTGTAGCGAATTTTGTACAAAAAGTCACTAAAGGAGCCAGAAGATCTAGGCCCAAGTCTCAGCCCTGTTACAGACATGACTAGCCAGGTGATCTTGGACAGGCCATTTCACTTTTCTGAGTTTAGGTTTCCTTCTCTGCAAAAACAAAGGGGATTGGACTCCATGAGCTCTCAAGTTCCTTCCGGCTTCAGGTCTTGTCACCTTATGACTTTATTGTGAGGGCGCTCACAAAGTCATTTTCCTGGGGTGGATGGTAATAAGCCTCCCTGGTCTTGGAAAGCTTATTTTAGCAAACCTCAATAGAATGAGTACAATATCCAGAAGAGAGAGAAGGCACGAGGCACACACATGGGTTTCATCATTTCCTAATGGAAGATCACTCTAAAGAAGGGAAGTTATTTGAACTTCCTCACTGTTGGCATTTGCCTGCTCACAAATGGACTAACTCTCTGGAGTCTAATTGGGAGAGGGAACCTGCAAAAAAACTGGCTTCAAATTCTACCTCTCACACTTATTATTAGCTGGGTGATCCTGGGCAAATCTGAAGCTTTCAGCCTCACCTTTCTCATCTGCAAAATGGGTATAACAGTAGTATCTGCCTCATATTATTACTGTGACACTGAAATGAGAGAATATATGTAGAACATTCTGCAGATCTTAAAAAGCCCTATGGAAATAAGAGCGGTAGTTA
The DNA here is from genome assembly GCF_048593235.1 of Sminthopsis crassicaudata. NCBI lineage: Eukaryota > Metazoa > Chordata > Mammalia > Dasyuromorphia > Dasyuridae > Sminthopsis > Sminthopsis crassicaudata. The sequence continues at coordinate 46,365,253 of NC_133623.1, read as the reverse complement.
TAATAATTATAATCAATATCACTCTGGTTTGCTTCAGTAAAGGATAAATAGCATAGGTACCCCACTCTGATGAGGGGCTCGATTTCAGTAAACTTTTCAGGACCAGAAGGCCTTGGAATGGGAGTGACATATCAAACTATTCCGAGTGAGCTCCCAGCAGAGTTAGGGAAGTCTGGGATGGCCAGGATTTAATCTATTGATTGTGTTTGCTTTGATCTAAGGCCTGGAAAATATTTGAGAACGTTGGTCTCCATGTCAAGAGATCAAGACGAATCAGCATATTTTGCATTTCGGCCATTTGCAGCCAAAGCTTGCAGGAAGGGGGTGGGGCTGAAGGTTCCTGACATTTCAACCCAATTATCCTGGTTTAATTGGTTTTTCCTAGAAACGGCTTCAACTTTATTGGCATTTCTGCTCACTCTTGGGCTGGAGAAGCCTCTCTGAAAGTGAAGCACTCTTCCCTTTCTCTTGGCTGAGGTGGGGGGACTCTCAGCAGAGGTGTAAAATGGGGCATACGTTCCTAGATGTGATCTTTGTATTTTTTTATGACCTTTCTATTGACTTGTTTTCCTTCCTTCTTTTATTTCAAGGGAGGGGTCTATTGGTGGGGAGGTAGGGAGACCCAAGCAAGTCCCTTCCCCTTCTTGGACCTTAGTTTAATGCTCTGTAAAAGAGAGCTTTGGACTGGATCAACCATGAGGTCTCTTTAAGTTCCAGATCTAGGATCCAATACCTTCCTGGGGCCGAGAGCCCTGGGAAAAGCCATCTCCTGGAAGCACTTGGAAAGAACTACCATGGGCATTTTGGGGCTCAGCCTCCCTCATCCTTCAAATCAGGTTGCCCCTGGCTCCAAGAACTAGCAGAGACTAAGGCCCCAAGAACCACTTTACTGGGTGAGAGGTGTACTATTGTTGTACGTATGTGGAAAGACCTTTTCTCCACATCGGTGGCAAAGGGAAAATTGCAGCTTGTAGTTTTTGAATCTCCCGGCCTCCCCCTCCTTATTATCCCCTGATACCTGGGGCTGTGATCAGGCCCTTCTTTGCTCTGCTTCTCCAACAGCTGCAAGCACAAAGCTGGGGGACCCCACCCTCCCACACCAAGACCAAGAGGAGAGAGGGTGAGCCCTCAGCTCAGAGGTCACCGCCCTATCTGTTGGCACCTAGCTGGTGGACTGGCTCATTCCCTCTTACTTTTGCAGACGTCCTGGACTTTGGCCTTTATTTGCCTATCTTATTTGCCTTCCCTGCCTAGTCCTAAAAAACTTGCCAGGTCCTACCTGTATTAACTGACACCCCTCACCCCCCCCAACTCACACCACCACCACCTCCAACCCATTACCTGCCTAGACCTGCCACATGCACCCTCTCTCCTGACTCGCAGCCACCCACACTTCAGTGTGAATGCACCTTTCTAACAGCCTATTCTCCCTCCTACTCTTTGCCCAAGGGGGGAAAATCCAGCTGAGAATAAAATATTCTTTATTCCAATGTCAAAGCAATGGGGACACTGGGAATTTTCCTCGAGTAAGGCCTCCGAAATTAAGTTTAGGAACCACAAAACCACCAACAAAACACAATTAGGATGGCCAATTTGCTGCAATGAACTTCTTATAGTGGGGCACATGCCAAGCATCCCTATTCTGGCTGTCCTGTAATTAATTGGCAGCCCTGGGAATACACAGCGATGCTAGGATTAAAATCAAAATGTACGGCAATATCGCTCTCTTGCCCATCCCGGGGCCCTTTCAACACCAGACTAGCAGCCATTGTTAGAAACCGGGCCACCAGTTCGTGGCGCTGACTCTTCCTTTATTTGAAGTCCACTAAAATCACAGTAATAATTGGGTCATAGACACCAATTATAATCTCCAGAGCCTCAATTTCCTTCCCAACTTCCTGGAGTTATAATACAAATGCACACAACCTCCTAGTCATGGAAGTCAAAGGGACCTGAATTAAGTCTAATTTTCGAGTTAGCATCTCGGGTGCATGCTTGGCAAATAGGGCAGGAAATGCTTGACGCGCTGGGTTTAAAAATCATCAATTCAAGGGATTCTGTTGGCTAGAAATGTGGCTCCCAGCTGCCATGGAAAGCACAAAGGCTTCTGGGCAGAGTTCGTACTTCCCCCATGACAGCAGGCTTCTACAACAACAACAACAACAGCCTAACCAAATGAATCTGAAACTGTGAAGCAACATTTAGGAATTTCATCTGATCAAATACAGATTACGGCCATAACACTGGCTTTTACAAGGAAGGCAGGGCTTTCACATCTATCATTCTAAAGCCAGCTTTCTTTCTGTGTCCTTCTAGCTTTCATAATTTGAGACACATCAGAATGAAGAGACTAGAGTAATGGATTTGAGTCAGAAGAAACTCAGTTCTTGCCTCAGTTGCTTACTACACACTAGCTGTGTGGTCCTGGGCAAGTCAATTGATTTCTCTCAATCCTTGGTTTCCTTGTCTGGAAAATAGGCATAAGAATAACACAGATTGAAGTAGGGTGAAATGAGATAATGGGTGTGACCTTGCACAAGTCACTGACTCTCTCTGGTCTCGATTTCTCAAATACAAAATGAGAGGGAAGGGCTACTAGGCCCCTAAGGTTCCTTTCAGTCCTAGGTCTTTCTGTGTTAAATGGTGAACCTAGAAGGACTATGTATCTCTGCTATTATCTAAAGAACTCTCCTGAAATATGTGCTTTCTTTGGCTGCAGTAAAGCCTTTAAATTCATGGGGGGTATTTCTACATAGAGACATGTAACTATTGGTGGCACTGATCAGTGATGTTTGTCTCTGTTAACGATGGGCAGCGAGCCATGGCTATCGATTGGCCTTATCCAACTGCTAATCAATTTGGCAGGAAGTCACAGGCAGGATAACTTCCCAGTTCTCATTGCTTAGTCTAGGGACAAGGCCTGGAGGATGGTGAGTTTAGCACATGAAGTTAAGCTGAATGAGCCTGTGTCAGTAAAAAGAAAGGATTTGATTTGATGGTATCAAAGGTCTCATCTGGTTCTAAGTCTATGATTGTGTATGTACTTTCCTTTTTTTTTTTTTTTTTGCTGGAATTCCATGTATCCATCTATAAAACATGGAGTCTGAACTAAATTACCTAGATTCTTTCCTTCTCTGTATGCCTCTTTCCCTCCCTGGGCATCAGTTTCTCCACTTGTACAATGAGGAGGTTACGTTATAGGATTTGGAGGTCTCCTCCTTCTCTAATTATCTGGTTCCCTTCCCCTAGCTAGACCTCACTTTCCTCACTTTCCACTTTTTTATCAGCTGGATCATCTAGTTTCAAAGTTCTAAATTATATGTCCCTTTCACTTGCTCAGTCTCAGTTTCCTCATCTGTAAAATGAAAAATTAAGACTAAATGATCTCAAATGGCACTTCCAGATCCATCAGCCTACATGTTCCTCCCATTCCCTAGCTAGTGGTTTCTCTAGCTGTAAAATGAAGGGGTTGGACTCTTGAAAGGCCCGTCCAGCTCTGACATTTGGGAATTCAAAGATTCTAAGCCCTCTTCCCTCTTTGGGCTTCCTGTTCTCCATGTTTAAAATGAGAGGGTTGGGCTAGGAAGTTCAGAGCTTCTTAAACTCTTTCTACTCACCATCCCTCTGTGCCCAAGAAATTTTTACATGACCCTGGGCTTAAAAGGTATATAAAATAGGTATACAAATCCAACATTTACTGATAAGAAATCATAACTTCATGACTCCCACATTCAGTTATAAGACCCATGGTTTAAGAAACTTTGGGCTAGGAGATCCCCAAGGTCCCTTCGTGGCTCCAGCCCACATCTAGATCCTGCAGTTTCTACGATTAACCTCCCTCTGCAATGTCTGCCAGGTGGCTTGCTTACTGGGCCCAAACTTGAAGCGAGGGGCTCAAAGGGACAAACAAGACAGAATTCTCTACATGAAGACTAGAGGATAAGATCAGAGTTGAATAGCCTGAAGAAAAAAAGTGGGGATCAGCAAAGAAAATGCTGGAAGAAAAGCCGCCAGGCTCCAAAGCACTGGTCGGAGCAACAACAACAACAAAAAAAAATCTGGAGAGCAGAAGGAGAAATGATGAGAGTAAGGGGATATCTCCTTAAGAAGCCATTCCCCAAAGAAAATACTGAAAAGCAAAAAAGAAGCTCTAGCAGTTTCCTTTTTAAGGGAGGGAGCATTGAGAAGAGGGAAGGAAATTCCCAGCAGAATCAAATGGAATTTTCTAGGACAGTTAAGGTGGTAGGTTTAGCAAGTGGAAATCTTGTGAACAGAAATTAGAGGAGCGATCAGGAAACAAGGTCAATATCCTATTAGCCTATCAATATCCAAGGACGTGGACATTTCAGAGATGAGATTGAACTGACTGACAAAGTATGATCTGGAGGCACAAGAGAGCAGGAAAATAGATTTATTCTATTTCAAATGAAAATGCAACCTATCCAAAAAGCCTGAGATAAAGAGCTAGAAATGGTCTGAGCTTAATGCCAACTCATCCCTGTTGCACTTAATGAAGATCTAATTTAAGGAACTTGACCTCAACATACAGGGCAAGTCTACACTCCCTAGGAGCTCACTCGAATGGGTAGTACGGGCAAGCACGTATGGGGCCAAACACTCCATCTACCAAAAACACTCAAGCCTCTGGTAACCGAAGCATTTTCACATCAGCAGCCACTGATGTAGCAGAAAACCCAGACTATGGTAGTCTTGTACATGGAAAATCAGATCTGCTTTTTTCCGCATAATGGATCTGAATCTGTGATCTCACTGGGGCAAGGAACTTTGCAGGAGAAAACTTCCACCAAAGCAGAGCAGGACCTTTTCAAGAGTTGCCTGGGGGCTCTGAATCTTGACATGGGTCACACAGCCGATATATCTTAGAGGTAAGACTTGAACACAGACCTTTCTGTTTCTGAGGCCAGCTGTCTATCCACTATACTACGTGTTTTAATAATTGTTGTTCAGTTATTTCAGTTGTGCCTGACACTTTGTGATCCTATTTGGAATTTTCTTGGCCAAGATACCGGAGTGGTTTGCCTTTTCCTTCTTCAACTCATTTGACAGATGAGGAAAATGAGACAAACGGGGTTAAATGACTTGCCCAGGGTCACACAGCTAGTGTCTGAGGCCAGACTTGAACACATGAAGATGTGTTCTGATTCCAAGTCCTGTGCTCTATCCATAGCTACTTTGCTGTCCTGTTTTAACAACTGAATAGTTGTTATGTATATAAATAATATAATATAATATAATATAATATAATATAATATAATATAATATAATATAATATAATATAATATAATAATAGCTGAATAAATGAGACTTATATGTCACTTTAAGTTTTGAAATGAGAATATAACCTCATGTGATCCTCACAACAACCCCACAAGGCAACTGCTAGAGGTATTACCATTCCCATTATAGCAAACAGAAAATGGAGGCCCAGTAAGATGATGTGATTTGTTCAGGGTATTTGAGGAGGGATTTGTGCCATCTTCCTGACTCCAAGTTGAAGGCTTTGGGGCTTGCTGGGTTTAGGATGAAAATATGGGTAACCTTGATTGCTGCAACTAAAAGTGATCTTCCCCCCTTCCTTTAGCTAGGTGAATGCTTCAAATGTCTCTTACAGATGATTCTTAGTCCTCTTTCTGAAGGTATTTGAAGCTGTCCAAGCCTCTCTTAAATATATATATATATATATATATATATATATATATATATATATATATATATATATATATATATATATATATATATATACACACACATTCATAGAGGCTTATGATATACACCCATAATCTGGTATAAATCACCTACTTCAAACTCTTTTAAGTGGCAGGTGAAAAAAACTGAGGTGACAGTACTCAGAGGAAGTGGCTTCAAATCTGAACACTGCTCTTATCAACTGTATGACCTAAAGGACATCACTTCTCCACTGTGGGCTTCCATTTTCTCACACGTGAACTGTGGGCAGGGGACCAGATGATCTCTAAAATCCCTTCCCACTTTAGGTTCTAAGAAGTGAGTGACTTGGCTAATATCACACAGCAAGTTAGTGGCTGAATAGGGCCTAGAACCCAGGCTTCCTGAGTCCTAGCTCCCACTCTATGATGCTGTCCTTCAATCTTTCCAAATTCTCAGCGATCTTCTTTTTTTAATTTTAGTGTTTTATTTTTCTGTTACATGTAAAACAATTTTTTTTACATTTGTTTTTAAAACTTTGAATTCCCAATTCTCTCCCTTTCTCAATGATCTTCTAAATATCCGTGACACCAATATTAAAGTTCTGCATTTTAAAATTGGTTTATGTTTACAACATTACTATAAAGAGGAATAATGGAAAGTGCTCTGGAGTCAGGGGACCAGTGTAGTACAGTGAAGAGCTCCGGCTGGGTTCAAATCCTCTCTTAGTCTTTTACTAACTGTGCGACCTTGGGTTTCCCTCTCTAGAGTTCAGTTTCCTCATGTATTAAATGAAAGGAAGTAACTAGATGATTTTGATGATCCCTCCTGGCCCTAGAGCTACAATCCTAAAGTGTCATCTAGCTAGAAATTTATAATCCTAAAATCCAAGTTCAAATCCTTTCTCTGTTATTTACTACCTATGTCAGCTCAGGCAAATCATTTCCCCTTTTCCAGAACTAAGGTTCATCCACTGTATAAATGAGGAGCGCGAATTAGGTACTCTCTAAATTGGATGCTTTCTAAGGTCCCTGTCTACTCTAAAGAATGAGTTCCTATAGTATTTCAAACACACACACACACACACACACACACACACACACACACACACACACACACACTATTCTTTTTCTTTTTATATCACAGTCTTTTTTTGGGGGGAAAGACTCCCTTTCCCCTTTCCTACTCCTTCCAGATTAAAGCATTCCTTATAACAAGGAAAGACAAGTAAAAAAACACTCAGTGCAGTGACTATATCTGATATGAATATGCACCATTTTGCCTTTATATCTGCCACAAGGAGGGAGAGACATTTACTTACCTTTTCTCTATGACTATCACTGCCTTTTTCAGTTCTTGAAAGAACAGTATCTTTTCAATTTACAATCTTATAGTGCTTTTCATTCTGCTTATTTCACTCTGTATCAATTCATGCAAATCTTCCCTTATTTCTCTTCCTATTCCTCATTTATTATGGCAATAATATTTCACTATATTATTACATTCTGTTTTTCAGCTATTTCTTAACCAATGGGCATCTACTTTGTTTCTACTTCTTTGATACTATTGAGAGGGCTGCTTTGACTGCTGGGCTAAAGTGTATAGGGCAGCTGTGTTAAACTCAAATAGAAATGGGGCCACTAAACCATACATAAAGATCCTTGCAGGTTTCATATTGATTTAGAAAACCACATATTATCTATGTTTTATTATATTTTTATTTTGTTAATTACTTCCAAATTTCATCTGAATCTCATCCAAGCTCCACTAGAGAGTGTTGCAGGCCATGTGCTTGATACCTCTGGTATAGACAATTTATTCTGCATGATTACAAACTGACATGCAGAATGTAAAGGATTGATTCATGGTTCCTCCAACAGTATTAGTGTGTATGTACTCCCATAGCCCCTCCAACCTTTTCACTTGGGGGAGGAAGGCATCTATTCCAATTTTCAGGGTGTGAAGCAATCTCCAGAGGTTTAGTTATTTTATTTCTTTTACAATTAGTGGTCTGGACTTCATTTTTTTGAAATCGACACTTATAGCTTATAATTTTTTTGAAACCTGTTTATATCCTTTAACCTTTTATCTCTTGGAATGCCTTTTAGTGTTATATGTTTGTGTCAATTCCTTAAATAACCTGGACATTTTTCTAACTGATTAATTGATCTGAATATTTTCTCTGCTTTACTGTTTATTTTCTAATTCTGTCTTCATTGATTTTATTTGTGTAAAAACTAAAATTTTCTACAACTGAAATTATCTAGTTTCTATCTTATGAACTTCTTTAGCCTTTTATTAAAAAAAATTTCCCCTAGTCATAGTTGTTGAAAGATACTTAATTTCATTCTTTTCTCATTTTAAAAATTATGTAACCTTAGGGGCAGCTAGGTGGCGCAGTGGATAGAGCACCAGCCTTGAATTCAGGAGGACCCAAGTTCAAATCTGCTCTCAAACACTTAACACTTCCTAGCTGTGTGACCCTGGGCAAGTCACTTAACCCCAGCCTCAGGGGAAAAAAAAAGTAACCTTTTAAATTCAGGTCTTATATAAATTTTGAGCCCAGTATGGTATATGGTGTAAGATGTTGTTCTAATCCTAATTTCTGCCAAACTGTTTTCTAGTTTTCCGATCAGCACTTTTCAAAAATGTAATACTTCTCTCATTGATTTGTTTTGGGGTTTATCAAACACTTGATAATTATTTTCAATAGCTTTTCCTCCTTGTTTACTTGTCTAGTCTGTTGCACTGAATTAATTTGTCTGGGTTTTAATCAGTGCCAAATAGTTTTGATAATTATTGTCTTTTAATAAATTTGTCTGGTAATTCTATGCCCTCCTGCATTTATACTCTTTCATCATTTCTATTAATATTCTAGACCTCTTATTCCTCATGTGAGGATCCCATGAAATAATGTATGCAAAGCACTTTGCAAGCTTTAAAGTGCCACAGAAAAGTCAGCTGTTCTTGCTCAGAGGAGAAATTGGCAGTTGTCTATAAGGGCTGCCTGACTCATGGATGTCTAGGAAGCTGTACCCTGTGCATGCTTAATGGGAAATGGTGCATTCAGTTTAACAACTTCCTGAGAGCAAGAACTGTTTTCTTTGTGTCTTTGTATCCCCAGAACCTAGTACAGGACCTTGCACTTAGTAGGCACTGAATAAAGTTGTGTGAATTGAACTGAATTCAATCTGGACCTAGAGGATTCCTTAATGAGGAAACTTTTATTAAGCTTTAAGAATTGAAAAAAAAAAAGAAAACATCCATCCTTAAACTGAGAAATTGGGATGGGGAGAATTTCAAGCTATAAAGCTGCTGAAGCTTCCCTAATTTTTTCCTGTGTAAGCTGAGATCAAACTTTGCAAACTCCCCCATTGTAAGATAATTTGTACAAAACTGTGAGTTAGTGAAAATTGTAGAAGTCTAAACAGTACGATGACACTAATTATCACTTACATTGCAGTTGTTCATGTAAAAAATCCTTTTTTTCTGCCCTAGATTTCTACCAATACTGAGATCAAATATTAAGTTAGTTGTCTATGATCTTATTAAGGTCAGTAAGAATGCAGTTTGTCATCCAACTGACAGAGTATCATGGAAAGAAATCATAAGAACTGGGTCACAGCCCCACATTTGCCTCTACTGGATTGTGTGTGATTTTGAGAAAATCACTTTTGATTCTCTGGTTTCAGTTACCATCTCTGAAAAGAAACGAGGGGCTTAAATGTAATACACTGGCTGTCTCCTGCTCTTGAAATGCACTTTCTTCACCCCTACTTCTTAGGATCCCTTGTTTCCTTCAAAACTCAAGTTTCAGGGAATTTCTGGGTGAGATGGCAATATAAAAGGTCATAAGGTATAGAGGAGCCTAACTCTCTCACATATCCAACAGAAATGACATAAAAAGGTACAACAGTTAATAATGACCAAGTAATAGATGGAATGTCATAGGAAGAATGGCATGGTCACAGAGACTAGAAGAGTATTTGGAGAAATGAAGCAGGAGATTTTAAAAATGGAATTATGAGCAAAACAAGAGCTCTGGAATAAGAAATAATTAGACCAATAGTAAATAGTTTAGAGCAGAGGGTGGAAATCCTATCCAAGTAATAGCACTCAATGATCCCATGAGACAATAAGAATAGGTGGGAGAGACCGAAGTTACTTTGTTGGTATAGGGAACTCCTAGGTGAGAAAACAAAAATAATTAGAAGCAAATCAAAAGAAAATGTAAGGCATGTACTATCAAAAATAACTGACCTAGAAACTGGTTGAGAGATAATTTAAAGTATTGGATTCCCTGAAAATCATAACTAAAATTTGTTTAAAGCCTGCATACCATGTTTCAGTAAATCCTAAATTTAAATCACCCAGGTTTATGGAATCAGAGGGTAAAGCGAAACTAGAAAGAATCCATCAGTCACCTCCTGAAAGACACCCAAAATGAAAACTCTGAAAAAATGTCATAGCTAAAATCCAGAGCTTCTGGGTCAAAGAAAAAGCACTACAAAGCATTCAGAAAGAAAGTATTCAAGTACCAGGGATCAATGAGACTATGCTGCAACTATTATGTATGAGAGAAAATCTTGAAATATGATATTCCAAAAAAGGAAATGACAAAAGGCTTGGGACCAAGAATAACTTAGCCTGAAATATTAAGTATAATCTTATGAGGAAGAAAAATGAACCTTTAATGGAATAGAAAACTTTCAAGCATTCCTGATAAAAAAAAAACAAGAACTAGTAAAAATATTGAATTGCAAAACAGAAGTTAAAAGAAACCTAGAACAGTAAAAGTATTTGCAAAACTGGAAGGATCTAAATAATAATAAAGTGCATTTATAGGTAAAGAAGAGACAAATGTCCCTTCATAATCCTAATGTCTTCAAGAGTCATAGGAGAAATTAAATAAAACAAGTGGAGGAAGTGAAGTTAGTTTTGTTTTATCTTAAGAGACAATAAAAAGGAATACATTAGAGATGAAATGTAGAAGAAAGGGTTGAACTTACTATTTCCTATAGCTAGGACAGATGAAAAGACGACTATACAAAGAAAAATGACTGGGGTAATTGGGAAGCATATGAATTTTACTCCTATATGACATGATCAAGGAGGGTTGGATATACACATAAACACAGATACACACAAAGAATTTTGTGGGGCAATACACTAATCTCATGAAAGAAAAGGTAGGAAGAGGTAAAGGGGAAAGAGAGATTTGAAAGGGTAGATGAGAGTCAAAGATGTAATAATCAAAAGCAAAATAAAATTCAACTTCAGACGGAGGATTAAAAAGAAAGATATGAAGTATAAAATCAGTGTTCAGGGTCTGGACAGAGGGAAGAAAAGGTAAGTGAAAAGCATGTCATTTCAATCCCAGATCAATCCCATTTGATCCCATGCCTTCTTTTTTCAATATCTCTTCTCTGAGTGTTGAGTAGAAAGAGGAAACAGAACTGACTATATCTAGATCTCTTGTCACTTTCTGAATGGAGACAGATAGGAATATATACATTTCTCAGCTGGGCAAGATAACTTTACAAAAACTGACTGTGTACTAGGGCATAAAAACCTCATAAACAAATGTAAAACAAAAGCAATCATTTACTGATCACAATTCAATAAAAATTATGATCAATAAAATAACTTTTAAGAAAGGATTCAGGGGCAGCTAGATGGTACAGTGGATAGAGCAATGACCCTAGAGTCAGGAGAACCTGACTCTGAGTTCAAATCTGGCTTCAGATACTTATCACTTATTAGCTGTGTGACCCTGGCCAAGTCACTTAACCCCAATATACTTGCAAAAACAAACAAGAAAGGATTCACACTTTAATGAAGACTAAATAACAATCCTAAGGAATTGATAAATCAAAAAAAAAAACCCATAGAAATAATAGATAATCATGGCTTACTGTGAAAAGTTCATTAAATTTCATTTTTGGGGGGGATAAAAAACAATAGATAATTCCGTAAAAGAAAATAACAATGGGGATGCATCAAAAGCTGTTGTTAGGTACAAATGTTTTCACTAAATACCCTCTTCAACAAAAAAAGAAAAGAACAAATTAATGCAACTAGGAGAAAACACGAGAAAAGTCAAATTTTTAAAAAATCAACTAAAGACAAAAATATAAATCTCAAAAATCAAAGATGAGCAAAATTTAAACAAAAAATCCAATCCATCATAATGATAAATAAAAGAGATGCAATTTTAAAAAGACATACTAGCAAACTGTTAGCTTATTTGATCTTTTAAAAAGAGAAAAAAACCAAATTCCCAGTATCAAAAAATTTTTTTAAAGAAAATTCAGAAAAAAATGATGAATAAATAAAGGAAAATAATTGAAATAATTTCCCTCAACTGTATAACAAAACTGATAAATAAAATCAAATAAACAAATCTTTTGAACTATACAAAGTATATTTTAAAATTTAAATAACACAGAACATTTAAATAACCCAATTTTAGAAAAATAAATTAAAGCATCCATAAATGATTTCCCAAAGGAAAAAACCCAGGACCAAATGGGTTTGTAAATTAATTCTATCAAATATTCAAAGACCATTAATTCTAATAATACACAATTATTCACAAAAAAATAGAGAAATAAGAGATCCTACCAAATTCCTTCTGAGACAAATATGGTCTTGATACCTAAAATGAGGAGATACAAAGCAGAAAAAGAAAACTATAGACAAATATTCCTAATGAATATCAACACAAAATACAGAATAAAATATTAACAAGGAGGTTATATAGAAACATATTAAAAAGTTTGTACAATAGGACCTGGATTTATACCAGAAATGTAGATTTGGTTTACTATTGGGATAATAATAAGCATAATAAACCATTTTAATAGCAAAACAAGAAAACCATATAAAATATCCTTTTGACAAAATATAATATCTCTTTGTCTCAAAAATATTAAAAATCAGAAACAGATGGACTCTTCTTTAATATGATAAATAGTATGTACTTAAAAGCAAGTGCTTGTCTTACAGGTAGTGTAGAAACACTGTGGCCTTTCCAATAAAATCAGAGATAAAACAAATATGATTATCATCACAGCTATCATCACATTCCCTTTTACACAATATGATAGTCTACTTACAGAACTGCAGAGATTCAACTAAATATTAACTGAAACAATTACTAATATAAACAAAGTAGCAGGATATAAAATCAACACATACAAATTATTTGCCTTCTGTATATTGTCAACAAAACCCAGAAGGAAGAGGAGGAAAGAAATTCCATTAAAAACAACTACAGGATGTGTAAAATGTAGGAAAATCCTATTTACCAAGGCACACATACAAATGAACATGATTTCAAAACACTCTTTCCACAAATAAAGACTGAACTAAGTAATAGGGTAATTGTTCATAGTTAAGCTATGTTAAAAATGACAAAAAGGAAACCTACCTAAACTAATTTGCTTACTCCTTGCTATGCCAAATTTCCAAATTGTTATTTCACAGGACCAAAAATAAAATAATAAAATTCTTCTGGAGGAATAAAAGTTCAAGAATCTCAAGGGAAACAATGCAAAAAAAAAAGTGAGACACAAGGAAGCCTGGAAGTCCAATGCATCAAACTACATTAAAAAGCAGTAGGTATCAAAACTATTTGATACTAGTTTAAAAATAGAAAAGGTGATTAGCGGGACATATTAGAAACACAAAATCCAAAAGCAAAGGAAAATGATAGTACAGTGTTCAATATACCCAAAGTCCCCAACAATTACTAGGGTACAAACTAAATTGGACAATAAGTCTTAGGAAAACTGGAAGGAAGTCTGGCAGAAATAAGCTTAGACCAACATCTCATACTATATGGTACAATAAGCTCCAAATGAATAAATGATCTTGACATATAAGATCATAGAAAAAAAAGGAGAGGAATGGAGAAGAAGGTACGTTTTATAACTATAGAGAGGGAAAGAGTTCTTGACCAAACAAGTGTTAGACAGTATAACAGGAGATAATATTTACAATTTTTATGAGATTAAATCAAAAGGCTTCTGTGCAAAAAAGCAGCCCAATGCAACTAAAATTCAAAGGGGAATCATTAATTCTCTGCAGCAAGTTTCTCTGATAAAGCATTACACACAAGTCATGTAGATACCTGACTTTAAAACATAAGAACAAGAGGCATCTACCAGTAGAAAAAGCTATCTAAGGCTATGAACTGGCATTTCTCCTGCCCCAGACACTTAAAACTGTCTCAGTTTCCTCATCTGTAAAATTGAAATATTAATAGCACCTGTCTCCTAGGCTACCATGAGGATCAAATGAGATTATATATATATATATATATATATATATATATATATATATATATATATATATATATATATATATATCAAGTCCTTCATACACCTTAAAGTGTTAATGTAAGTATAAACTTATTGTTAAAAGAGGAAAAGCAAGCTAATAGTAACCATATGAAAAAATGCTCTTGTACATCCATTGCTAATTCCTCCCCATTCACTCTCAGCTCTCAATCTCCTTGTATTTGCTTTGTATATAACCACAGTCTTTCTTGATAGGAGAGAAGCTCCTAAAACTCATTTTTGTCATTGGATCTCCCATGCCCAGTTCAGTGTCTACACATAGCATGTGTTCAATAAATGCTTACTGATTTATTGATTTATATAAGTTGGGACATTTTATCATCCTTAATATATATATATATATTTTTTTTTAATTTTTTTTTTTTTGCTGAGACAATTGGGACTAAGTGAGTGACTTGCCTAGGGTCACATAGCTAGGACATGTTAAGTGTCTGAGACCATATTTGAACTTGGGTCCTCCTGATTTCAGGGCTGGTGCTCTATTCGCTGTGTCATCTAGCTGCCCCATCCTCAATATTTTTTGTAAGCTTTCTACTCACAAGTTACTCATATGTATTGTGGGAGATACAAAGATGTTTAAGACATGATTTCTGCCCTCAAGAAATTTTACAGTATAGTTTGGATAACCCACACAGAGGAAGATGAATACTACAAAGTAGCCCATGATCAGTGAGGGGTACATTCATGGACGTGGGAATTGAATTTCATCTTCCCAAAGGTGACAGATCCTCATCTTTGAGAATCAATGTGACTTTTGGACACAGACAAAGTTTAGTTGTTACCGTCTGGTCCAACTCACATGTGACTAATAATAATACTTGACATTTACATAGACATATGCTGACGTTTAAGGTTGGTAAAACACTTTACATCTGTCATCACATTTGAGTCTCAGAACAACCCATGAGCTGGATGCTAATATTAGCCCATTTTATAAATTTGGAAACTGGGGCTCAGAGTTGAAGTGACTTGGTCAGTCACATAGCTAGTGTCTAAGGAGGTTTCTAGCCCAATCTTACTGATTCTAAGTCTGATATTTGTCATCCTCTACAACATGGTAAACGTTGAACATCCCCTATGACAGAGCCCTCGACTATGAATATACTGCCTCACCAGCTAGCACATTATTGGATTGAATGGTCAAATCTGGAGAGTGATGGTCATCCTAAGGCCCACCTACTTTCATCACACAAAAAGCAAAGTTGTCGACTATGAATATACGTCCATCTCTGGATAATTAAACGATGGAACTCCAATGCCACCAGTTTAACAAACCTGATCCCTGAGAGGAATTTAAAAGAAGTTTGTTTAAAAGAGAACATTACTTGTTCAGAGGTTATAGGATATTAGAAATGAAAGGGACTCTAGGGATGATTCAGCTCTGACTCTCTTCTTTGACTGAGGGGGAAACCGAGTCCCAAAGCAGGGCAGCAATTTGTCTAAAATAAAATAAAAGATGCTTAATAAAGGCTTGTAGATTGATAGATTGGCAGCAGTGTTGATTGCAGAGACATGTCAGTTTGAGGAAAGAATATGTGCTGGTTGCTGCTTGGCATTTGAGCAGAATGACCTAAGGTAAAAGGTCAAGTAGAATTGCACATTTCCTACTTTGAGGCTTTATTCCAGCCATAGCAACCATTCCCGACCATTCCCGTGAACTCAGACTAGGAGAGTGCAAAGGTCTGGGATGAGTAAGAATAAAGCAGCCCCTAGGGAGAGACTATACGGCTGATGTAAGAGCATCTGCTGGGACTGTACTAAAGCCTATCCAGTTATTAGTACCATCAGTTAATGAGATGGCTAAAAGGGTTCCAGAGGCCAAATAAAGGGCACTGCTTCAAGGTGGTTGAAGCAGGCAGAAACTGCATCAATGGTCAATAAAAACCAAACCTGTCCAGATTCTAAAGGAAGCATTTTTTTCAAGCAAAGTCCTAAAGAAATTAGAAGCAAATACCATGGGGTTTGATATGACAGTTGACAGATACAAAAGCAAATTAGAAAATAATTTTCCTCTCTCTCTCTCTCTCTCTCTCTCTCTCTCTCTCTCTCTCTCTCTCTCTCTCTCTCTCTCATTTTCTTTCACTCTCTCTCCCTGTCTCTGTCAGTCTCTCCCTTTCTCTCTCTCTCTCTCATACATATACACACACAGAAGACACATACAGGAAAATAGCTCCAAAAGGCTTTCTGCTTAAGGGAGGACTTGCTGTCTCCTGGGTCCACATTCATTCCATTGCTCTGCAATTCAAAAACTTGAGGATTTTCACTAAAAAGCTAGGTTGTGGATTCACAAGAGCAGAAATCAGTGAGATAAATAAAAGCTAAGGGGATGAAGTTTCTAGCAGACTTGCCTTGTATGGCCCCTAACTGCTGAACTAGGGTCAGTGGATGGAAGTTACAGAGAAGGAGGGATATTTTAGCTCAATATAAGGAAGAACTTTTGTCTGCCCTGTCAAGAAATGGGTTGCCCCATTAGGCTGTGAATTCCCTGTCACTGGAGGTATTCCAGTAAGGTTGGGTATCAGCAGGGCTGAAATGGGACTTCTTATCCTGCCCAGGAGGGGCATTAGCTGCTCTTTAAGTCCCTTTCCTATTTCCAACCCCAAGATTCTAGGAAAAGACTACTAGAGAAGACCAATTTTGCTCCTTTATGCCTCTCTTCTGAGCCAAGTCACCCTGGCTAGGCCATGGGGTGGAAGGGGTGGGGCATATAAGAGAAGTATAAGATTCTGCTTTCACAGAGACTCTGCTTCAGAGTCACACAGAAGGAACTTGGATTTCAAACACCTGGGCTGCAGTCTCAGCTTTGCCATTTACTAAACCAGGTGATTGTGGACAAGTCAGCTCGAGCCTCAGTTTCCTCATAATGACCTCTGAGATCTCTTTCAACTCAAAATCTATGATCAGTGAAAACCTGGTCTTCTGCTTCCACCCTATTTTTCTTTCATAGG
Organism: Sminthopsis crassicaudata; assembly: GCF_048593235.1. Lineage (NCBI taxonomy): Eukaryota > Metazoa > Chordata > Mammalia > Dasyuromorphia > Dasyuridae > Sminthopsis > Sminthopsis crassicaudata. Next base: position 46,348,257 of record NC_133623.1, on the reverse strand, counting down.
AATGATTAGAATTTGCTGGGAAACCATGATGGACATTTTTGTGCAAACTCAGGGCAGGATGGTTCAGTAATTAAAAGACTGATGTCAGAGGAAGGAATACGTGGGTTTAAGTCCTGCCCTGATGGATTCCAGTCTGGGCAACACTGGCATGTGACAATCTCAGGCAACTCTTTGAGACTATAAATGACAAAGAAGTTGCTCATTTATGTCTGTGGAGGGGTTTCCATACTGGATAACATAAAATAGTGATTATAGAGTGTTAACTGAAAATCTCCTAAGTTGGGCCTGCTAAGTGGCAAAGGCTGTGGAGTCAGGAGGACCTGAGTTCAAATTTAGCCTTAGACCCTTGACACTAACTGTATGACCCTGAGCAAGTCACTTAACCCCAATTGCCTCACCAAAAAAAAAGTCTTATAATTAAAAAATCATCTAGTCCAAAGTGTCTCATTTTACAAATGAGAAAACCGAGGTTTAAAGAAGAGAAGGTCACACAGGTTTGTGGCAGAATAAGGATTTGAATCCGGGTCTTTGGACTCAGTGTCCAGAGCTCTTTTCCAATTAGTTCATTCTGTTGTACTGTTTTAGAGTAGTTCACTTAATTTCAGGGAAATGGGCTAAATTTTTTTGGTAGCTATCGTAGTCTGACTGGGGAAACCAGAACTATAAATATATAAAAAACAGAATCTTTTGCCTGTTTCTCCAGTCAAAGATGAGACTCCAGTGTAATTTAGAACTCTAGGTTGGAGAAGCACATGGTGACTGAAATCAATTTGGAGAAGGACTATTTACATGGATCATATTTATCTGCTGATCAAAGCTGATTCATAAATTAGAACACTGAGCTAAAAGTCAAGAGGTCTACCATGTACACTAAAGGAAGTCAAAGAGAAAGACCGGCACAGAATGACAGGGTTTCCATTTCTAACCTCTAGAGAAAACTCGGAAGCAAGACCAAAGTCAGAAAAAATAATAATTTCACGGGCAATTCTGTTAAGGAGCCATTGGTGTGATACTGCCCTTTTTTCCCTCATTAAACTGGAACTGTACAGTATCAGCTAAAGATAGCACAGTCAGAAGTGTCCTATTGCACTGGCTAGCCAACTGCACTGAGTGTGCAAGGGGTGAGACAAGGCTACTCGCAAAAAGCGCTGATGCCAGAAAGATGCCATCCTGCAATCTGAGAGCTGGCTGGCAGCAAGAAGGCAGAATTAGCAAGGAAAATGGGAGGAAAGGAATGAAGCCAGAAAAGGGGAAGACACGCCATGGAAAGCCCAGGGTGAAGCACACAGTGCAATGGAAAGGGCTGGCTTTGCATTCAGGGTTCAAATCCTGGCCCTGTCACTTGCTAGGTGGGAAGGTTTCCTTTAATATCCAAAGCCTCAGTTTCTTCATCTTTTAAACAAAGAGGCTGAAACGAGATGGCTTCCAATTGCCTTCTAGCTTCAAGTCTTAGGTTCCTACTTGCAAAGAGACACAAAGACTTGGGTACTAATAGGAACTCTAGCACCTTCCTTGAGGCAAGTCATTAGTGCCACTTTTTATTTATTTAGGATATAACTTCTCCATCTTATATTTTTTTCAAGTTTGGTGGTAGTTCTTAGGATTGAAGATCCCAGTTACTGTGAGGTGAATCCCGAGTTGGGGGGGGGATAATTAAAAGGTTCAGTAGATGGTTTAGAGCCTGGGATCAGGAAAACTCATCTTCCTAAGTTCAAATCAGGCTTCAAACATTTTACTAGCTTTGTGACCCTGGGCAAGTCACTTAACCTAGTTTGACTCATTTTCTACATGTATAAAATGAGCTAGAGAAAGAAATGGAAAATTAATCTAAATATATTTTCCAAGAAAACCCTAAATGGAGTCATGAAGAGTCAGACACAGCTGAAAAATGTCTGAACAATATGAGGTAAAGCCCAGGGACATTCAAAGTCCCCCAAACATTTATTAAGCACCTACTATATATACTATTTGTCAAGAACCTACTCTGAGATCCTATATGTAAAGCACTTTGCAAATTTTAAAATGCTAGCTCAATCATCATCATCATTATTGTTGTTATTATCATTATGCCTTAGCACAGTAGAAGAGTGCTAGACTTGGAGTCAGGAGGATGTGGAGTCAAATCTTCCTTCTGACCCTGATTAGCTGTATGAGCCTGGGTAAATGACTTAACCTCTCTGGGTCTCCTTTTTATGCTCAACAAATAATCAAAATAATAACATTTACACATACCAGGATTTTTATAAGGATCCAATGAGGTCAAGGATAGAAATATAAAGCGGTTTGCAAATATTACAGCGTTATACAAATGTGAACAGCCATTTTTATTATTGGTGAAAGAAAGCAATGGAGAAAGGGCTGTAGCTCAGTGTTCCTTTCCCCCTGGGCGTATTCTTGGGCCATAGGCCAAAGAACAGTTGAAAGAGAAGATGGGGGGATGGGAGAGTGTGACAGAGAGAGTCAGGTGCAAGGCTGTGGATGGAGACTATTTGCAAGCCAAGGTACCCCAGGCTCAACCATAAAGGTTGCTGGAGAGAAGCAGGTGGTAAAGTACAGAAAACCTGACATGATAGAAAATCCAGAATTTGGTTCTGTTGGGAATGGGGATCCATTATGCGACTTGGATATAGTGCAGCTCTATTTTTAAGGAGGCTTGCTCAGTTCAATGTAAAAATTAGCCTCCATTCGGCCATCCAGCAGGACAAGGTCGTCTGAGGAATATGCTGGGTAGCAAGTCAATTCAGCCAGCGTTTATTAAGCATATTACTATGTTCGGAGCATCGGGTTAGGTCCAATAGAGTTACGAAGAGAAATGGCACACAGTCTCTTGCTTTTCATGGAGTTCACAGGGTAGTAGGGGATGGGGACTATACACAAATAATTATAGCCTAGATCAAATAGAATATGGTAAGGGCATAAGAAAAGAAATAAAGATAGCTTGCCAATTTCCACATCTGTAAAATGGAGAGAACAGACTAATCTGTGAGGTCATATGATCATAGATCTAGAACTTTAAGGAAGCTTAAAGGACATCTAGTCCACCACTGCCCCTTTCTCCCCCCCTTTAACAGATGAGGAAACTGAGGCCCAAGGAGGTGAAGCAAATTAGTCAGTATCACACAGGCAGTAACAATCTGGTAATGTATTTGAACCAGAGTCCTCTGACTTCAGAGCTAGTTCTTCCTCCTATATGAGGCAGGAATAATTGGCTGCATTTTATAGATGGGCTAAGGGAGGGTCCAGGAGGGGAAAAAACTTGCCCTAAGCTGCCAAGATTTGAATCCTAACTTTTAAAGCCACTGCCCTTTCCATTTCCATGACACTGATTCTTTGAGCAGTTAAATCTGACCCTGGATTGTTCACAGAAATAAAAACACTGATATAGCCACCTCACTTTCCCCATCTGTGAAATACTCTTTCTGAGGATCCTGGTTGACCTTTGGGCAAACCAAGTCAGGAAAGTCCTTGTAAAGACACAAATCTTCAGGAAAACCTGGGGGAAACTCATCATTTGCTGGCAACTGTTTCTGTATGCCTCTGTGCATATGGATATAGACACATATAGTGTTGAAGGAAGGCACAAGGCAGGGAACCAACGACAGAGGAAATGGAGGAAGGTCAAGATTTCCCAAGAGAGATACAAAAGGTAAGAGCATACTGGATTTGAAGATAAAGGATCTGGGTTCAAATCTTAGCCTGACTATTTACTCCTTAAGAAATCTTAGGTAAGTACCTTCCCTTCTCTGGGCCTCAGTTTCCTAAGCTGCAAAATGAAGGAGTCTAGCTCTAGATCAAGGACCTCATGACCCTAATTCTAAGGCAAAGATTTATTTGGATCCATATCCCTTGGACCCCTCTTGGACCCAGAAGGATGGTTAAAAAGGTACGCCATCAGTGTAGCAGATTGATATTATTCCTATTAATTCCATATTTTGACAGATTTTCATGGAAGGTGCTTTCTCTTTGGAAAGAGTTCTAGCCTTGGAACCAAACAATTCCTTTTTTTAATTGTTTGAAACAAGGGAGTTTGGGGAATATATTTTTGGTGAATCTCTAAATCCCATGATTAACCCACAACAACAAATTTCCTGTTAGAACATCTTGGTTAAGGAAACTTCCTGTGATTAAAAATTAATGATGATCTTGCAAGTAAGAGCTATATTTAACCCATTTACTTATTAGCAAGTACATCATTTCTCCATATATATTGAGTGATAGAAAGCCAATTATCCAAGTACAGTGGAAAATATCATTCTCACTAGATAAGGAAAGTGAGATCCAAAGAGCTGAAGTGACAAAGGAGCGATGAGAAAAAAAGCTGGGATTTGAACCTGGGTATTTGGGTTTCAAATCAATGCAGGGTTCTCGTCACGACTCAAAATCCAAGACATTTTAGTTCAGCTAAACGTTTTATCATGTTGATAGACTGGTTATTGAGAGAATGTAGGCTCCTTGTGGGCAAGGACTGTTTTTACCTTTCTTTGTATACTTAGCACCTAGCGCAGTGCCTGGTATATATTAGATACCATATGTTTGTTGATCCATTTATATAACCATTTATAGCTAGAACAGGGGCAGTCAATCAATAAACATGGATGAAGTGCCTATTATGTACCAGACACTACAGGGATATAAAAGGAGGCAAAAGACAGTTCCAGGCTTCAAGAAGCTTATAGTCAAGAAAGGGAAGCAACATGCAAGCAGATATATACAAAGCAATATGTATGGGAGAAATGGGAAATGACTGCCAGAAGGAAGGCACTAGAGTGGTCTTTGACATCCAGATGCATCTAGGTGGCACAGTAGATACACAGAGTTCTGGGCCTGGAGTCAGAAAGACCCAAGTTCAAACCAGGGCTCACTAGCTGTGTGATCCTGGGTAGGTTGCTTAACCTATTTGCCTCAGTTTTCTCAATTGTAAAATGGGGATAATAATAGCACTTACCTGACAGGGTTATTATGAAGATCAAGTGAGATAATATTTGTAATGGGGCTTAGCAAGGTGACTGGCACACAGTATGGGGCTATATAAATACATATACCCTCCCCCCTTTGTAATTGCCGTTTCTTTTCTTTTTTTTTTTTTTTTTTTTTTTTAGCTGTTTACTGATCATCCTTTTACTAATATGCTCTAGAATCTTAACCAAGAAATCGAGTCAAGATCACTGTTTCTTTATCGTTTGCAGATTTCATTCTCTTCCTTCTTTGGAAATGATCATCTATGTCCTTCTCCCCACTGGTAGTACCTCTCTTATTCTGATAGTTTCTCACCAGCCATACCTATTAGCTCTTCCTACCATACCATGTGGCTCCATGTAGCTCAGTGATAAAGTCATCAAATACATCTAAGGTGTTTTTGTACCATGTTCCCACAGATACTGTGGGTTTCTACTTCCTATCAATTGGGTTCTATCCTTTTCCAGCAACAAACTATCCTTGGTGAGGAAAATAAAAGGAATATCAGAGTTGAGCACTTCTTCCTTCTGTCCGTTGTTTATGATTATCATCCCATCCACTTCAAGAATCAGTCTTATCCCTGCTTTGATCCTAATCTTTCCCCAAATATAGCTTTAAAAACCACAACTATCCTTTGTGTTGACCTTAGTTTTCTTCCATTGCTTCAGCTCATTCTAACTCACTCCCCAACCCCCTCCCTGGCAAGGTTCCCAACATTTCCATGCCAACAACCAGTTCCTCCTTTTTGGTGAGAATCAGAACCAGACTAGGATTTCCCCTTGTTGGTTCCTCTATTGCTTGAAGGACAAAATGTTTAAGTTATAGAGCTACTCTGCGAGAGAGAGAGAGAGAGAGAGAGAGAGAGAGAGAGAGAGAGAGAGAGAGAGAGAGAGAGAGAGAGAGAGAGAGAGAAAGAGAGAGAAAGAGAGAGAGAGAGAAGAGAGAGAGAGAAAGAAGAGAGAGAGAGAGAAAGAAGAGAGAGAGAGAGAAAGAAGAGAGAGAGATAAGAGAGAGAGAGAGAAAGAAGAGAGAGAGAGAGAAGAGAGAGAGAGAGAGAGAAGAGAGAGAAAGAGAGAGAGAAGAGAGAGAGAGAAAGAAGAGAGAGAGAGAGAGAGAAAGAAGAGAGAGAGATAAGAGAGAGAGAGAGAGAAAGAAGAGAGAGAGAGAAGAGAGAGAGAGAGAGAGAGAGAGAGAGAGAGAGAGAGAGAGAGAGAGAGAGAGAGAGAGAACAACAGCCGATGTATGGCTTTTTGAAATCCCTTACTAATATGTCATCCCTCTGTCTCAGGTTTACGAATTGTTTCCCAAATCTGACATCATTTTTCTCTTTCTGGCCAGGTGAGTAGTTGTATTAACATGTATGTATTAACAAGATTATCTTTTCCTCCACTGATTTTCACCCAAACTCTGGCTCCCTTGCTCTTTTACTGCTTCACCCTCCTCCTGTAATCAATTTCCTCATATAAATATATCTTCTTACCATAAAATGCTATATTCCCTATCTTCCTACCCCATTCCCCATCTCATTCCTTTTGCATAAAGTATATATATTTTAGCATCATATTCCATTCTTTGTTCTACACAGTTTCATGCTTTGGAACTGGAAGGGATTTTAGAAGTCCTGCTAATTCATTTCACAATATTAAGGAAGTGAAGCCCTAGAGAGGAGAAGGAACTAGCCTAAGGACAAATGAGTAGCAAGTAGAAGAGCCAGGATTAGGGCTAATTTCTGTGGGGTCTAACTTGATCTGCATAAAAGAGGCACTTTTACCTCTCCCCTTTAATTTCCAATTCCCCCTTTTGATACAGTTTGCAACACTCTTAGCAAATATATTCTTCCCATCCCCTACTGCATGTACTCCATCCCTGGCCAAGAACCTGTCATGCTTATATTTGATGCTGTGGTCCGGAAATCCAAATGCCATCCTAAGTCTCCTTAACCAGTTGCTCACTCCTTAAACATGCTTTCTTTTCTAAATCCCTTGCTTTCCATCCACAGTGGTGATTAAAAAAAAAAAAACCTGTGTCCATAAGATTTTAATGTAGGGGTTCTTATCTTGGGGTCTGTGAACTTGAAAAAATGATAACTGTTTCAACATAATTGATTTACTTTGTAAGCCAAATGCATTTTATTTCTGCATTTAAAAGCATGATCGGGGAGTCCATAGAAGGGATCCATGGGCTTCACCAGACTGTCAAAGGAGTCCATGATACAGACAGAAAAAGGTGAAGAATCCCTATTTTGGTGGATTATAAAGTCAATGGTCATCCAAATTGTAACCTGGTAGCCATGAAATTAGGTCTGCAGTTCAGTTTGTGTCACCAGATTTGAGTGGGGACATGAGAAGGGTCCATGGGACATTGGTAAGGAATGTTAGATTTAGACTCAATTTAAGGGAAATTTTTCTATCCATTATTACTACTTGAAAATGGGGTAGGCAAGCTTGCTGCCATGAAGCAGTTAAAAGCCAGGGGAGGTGAGTGCTTGTTGAGGATGTTGTGGAGGGGACTTGTTCTTCTGGTAGAGGTGGGGCTATATGATCTGTGACCTAACTTAAAACTCTGTGATTCTGTGTCTGCTGAAGGTTTTTTTGTTTCATGGCATGAAGACTGGTCACAATTTTGATATGTAAGAATTGAACCATCTGTGCATATTTAGCCCTTACAATCTGTGATCTGACTTAAAACTGTGATTCTGTGTCTGCTGAATTTTTTTTAATTTACTGCATAAAGATTGATCACAATTTTGATATGTAAGAATTGAACCATCTATGCATATTCGTAAACTCCTCAGCTTCTTTTAAAATGATTCCTTTTTTTAATAGTTGGTTAGCATCTATTTTTTTTTTCTGAACACCTAAATACTGTCGCCTTAGAATGCTACTTCAACACAGCTACGCAAACACTGCTTCATTAATACAAGAGATAAGGATGAGAAATGTCACCTGATGGATAATCTGGGTTTCATCATTGAGGTCAACAACTATTCATTGAGCATTTACTGTGTGTAGCTAAGTGGTGGGGAGACCAAGACACCTTCCCCTCCCCTCAAGGGACTTATGACCTAGTTGTGAAGCTAGCAGGTAGAGATAAAAAAGAACTAGCAAAAGGAGATTGCATTGGCTAAGTGTCAAAGGAGAGATCCAGAGAGTGTGAGTAATGAATGGGAGAGCAGAGAAAAGAGACAGTACCAACGCCTCGTAGAGGTCACGGAGAAGCTTTGAAGTAGAACAAAAGCTCATCACCATAAGGTCACAAAATCAGAGGCCTAGATTGACCAGGGTTCAAATTCCACCTCGGTCATGGACAACCTATGTGACATTTTGACATCTTGGGGCTTCAATTTCTTTCTCTAGGAAATGATGGAGTTGGACCACAAGACTTTTAAGGTCTCTTTTCCAGCTCTAAAATTGGTGATTCTCTGAAGTTTTTTCCATCATAATGCCTCTACATAGAACTAGACAGAGTACCCATGATGCCTCTGAATCTTATTTTCCCAGAAAAAGAACACTTTTCTGCATGTCTCTTCCACAGAAATGTGGTTGAAAATTTAATCTATTTCTGATTATGATAAAAGGAGGAAGACTAAGTCAAGTGAATGCATCCCTCTCCAAAAATTTTTGGTTTTGAAAGTGTCATATAGATGCCTAAACTTTAGGAGGAGGGAGCTGGTGAGATACTGGGGGAATTTAGGAGATGTTGAAGCAAAAGATAATGATAAAAAGGTTTTTTTTTTTTTTTTTTTTAAAAACAGCATATGATTTCTTTAAGCCACTCAGTCTATCTTCCTTAGGTGAACATCCAAATCAGTTAACATTCCTCAAACACCAAGTGACAGTGAAGTTTGGGTGAGAGGGGACAGCTCAGAAGCCAACGGCAGATAAATGGCCCCTGGATAATCAAACAGGTGGTAACAGAGTGTTGAGTTTGCCTGAAAAGCACTTTGGGAGTAGGGTACTTTGTGAATATGAGGAATTACTATCATGAAGGCATAGAATGCACCCCAACGGGCTACCTCTTTAAAATATTAGATTAACAACAAGTTTTCATTCAGCAGGCAATATAAAGCTTTCCCTGTGAGGTAGAGAATGGAGGTATTATCAGATTACAAAATCAGAGCGTTAGGGCTGAAAGGAAGCTTAGATGTCACCTAGTCCAATGCTCATTTTACGGATCAAAAAACTGAGGCTCAGAGCTTGTTGAGTGACTGGCCCAGAGGAAACTGAGACTCAGGGAGGGGAGGGGAATTCACTTGCAGTCAGAAGGCAGTTCTCTAACAGGAATGTGAATGTGTATAAAGCAGATGGCCTGCCCAGGTGTTTTGAAGAAAGCAAAATCCCACCACATGCACGCACGTGCGTGCTCGCACCCCCCAGTCCTGTCTCAATCTAGAAGAAAGCTGTTTGAGATTGCCTCAACCTAAGCTACTATCCTTGATGGAATCAACTTTTTGGAGAATTTCACAAATTAACAGTTCAGGCTACAGTGCAATATGACCAAGTCTCCCTTTTATTCCTGAAGCTTTGAGGTAGAATATTCATATTCCTCTCTTCTGATTTTTTCCCCCTAATGTTATCTGTGGAAGAACTGTTCTGTAAGGATAGCTTACATGTCAATGGACATGTAGAGAAAGGAAAAGGATGGGTTTCTGATGGTCATGGGAAGATATGATTGGGCAGGTCTCACCTTCCCTCCTCTGCCATTCAATATGTTTGGGTGGGATTCAACGGAAAGATTCAACATATTGGATATCCTGGGGTCTAGCCCAGTCCTGCCACTAATTTACTGTGTAATCTCAGGTGATTCCCTCCTGTCTGAGTCTTAATCTCCTCCTCTGCTAGATCCTCACAGCTTTAAAAGTGGAAGAGATCTCTGAGACCCATCCCAACTCTCCCATTTCATCGATGAGGAAACAGAGAAGTTAAGTGACTTGTCCAAGACTATACAGCTAGTAGCTACAGAGGCAGGTTCTGAATTCTAAGGTTTCTTCCAGCGCCATCATTACAAACTCAGTGCTACCATACTCTGCCTAAAGTCAAAAGGAATGAGAGAGTCTTATTTTGGAAAAAACAAAACCCTCATGTGACCCGCAGCTCAGCACCTGAGCTCTGGCAGATTTGGCTCAATTATCCTCTTTGGCTCACACCCCTAATCCGGGCTTTCCTAGGAACTCCCAAATTTTACTCCTGTCTACTGCTTCCCTGTGCAAATATAAAAACTAACATGCTCTACTGGCTACAGATGCAGCTTTATTTTACCCACAGAAACACAAAGGACTCAAAGGAATCCATAACTGTCGAAGTCATTCTTCTCCTGGGAAATTTCTGTCCCCCGTCACTGGGCTGGGTCCCGGGTGCCTGGAAGGCACTTGGGGTTGCCAGAGAGGTAACCCCTTTCCTATGAGAGCAGCCCAGTCCAAATAACTCAGTCAGAGGAGGCCAAAGTCCTGATTTTCTCCTTCAGGTCACAGTTGTTCTCTATGTAACTACAACTTTGCTCAGCTTCTCTCTAGGAGGCTGGCTCCCACAATCCGGTCAATTTGTTCTACGCCGGAAGTCAAGTATCTCTCTTTACTCCCCAGTGGGCAGTGTCCAGAAGCATCCGCTAATCTTTCATTGACCCTGGCTCCTACTATCCCTGGGGCCATGTGGTTCCCTCCTCTCCTGGGGTCACCCGCTCCCCTTCTCTGTGAGATTAGAGGTCCCACCACTGCCGACACACAAATGCCATCCCTGGGGCCAAGATGTTGCTGGAGGAGTGCTCCACGGAGAAGCAGGCTCTCCCTCCCCTGAGACCCAACTCTGTTCTCAGCTCTCTCTCTCCATCTGGTCCTGCCACATATCTGGCTGCTACTTTTTATAGGACCGAATTCCCCAGCTGCTGTTCAGATCCGTACTAGCCTGACCAATAAATATACTTCCCAGCAGTCATCCTCAGTGAATAAATGCCTAGGCCAAGGGTATTCCTCACCCATTAATGAGAAGGATTTATGGGGATCGCCAAATGAAAGTATTCAGTGGGGCTGGGGGCCAGGGGAACTCATCCTACAGTAAAGAGAATGCTAATTCTGGTGTCTGAGAACCTAGATTCAAATCTCACTTCTGGGATCTGTCACTACCTTTGTGACATCAAGTGAGTCACTTAATTTCCCTGGGCCTCAGTTTCCTTCTCTGTAAAATGAATGTTAGACTAGGTGGCCTCTGAGATCCCTTCCCAAAGTAGAACCATGAGCCCATGAACCTATCAAGGAGGCTCATAACAACCAAGAAGACATAATCTAATCCCAAACAAAGGCAACTTACACAAAAAAGTAATTCCAGCTCTTCAAGGACCTTGATAACTTTGGGCAAGTCATTTTCCCTTTCTGGGTTTCAGTAAAAATAAGCGGGTGGGACTAAATGATCTAGAAGGCCCCTTCTAGTTGTAATAACTTATAATCCTGTGATCCCATGCCTAATAAGTGGAGTTCAGAAAGCAATCCTCCAACGTCTTAAGAAGATACTTTTCATGGCCAAAAGTTGCCTTAACAGGCGATCAAGGTTAGTGTGACTTTGGCTGGTCCACTGTAGAAGGTCACAATATGTATTGCTTGACTTTTCCCATACGTTGGGAGAGACATCTGGGGATATCATTAAGTTGTCCATTAGGGACAGATAACTTGCTTCCTATTTCCCACTGCCCTCTCTAGGCATATAAGGCCTGGGCTTGGAGAGGATCAAAAGCAGAGACATCTCAGATATCAAAATGGATGGCCAAATACAACAGTGTTGGCTGGGAACAGAACTCAAACTTACACATGGAAGCTAATGTTTTTTCTCATTTTTGTTTTGATTTGTTTTAAATCAGGTGGGAGTTCTTATTCTAGACTAACCAGATAGTCTATGGCTGGAGAGGAAGTGTGGAACAGTGGCTAGATTGCTGAACTTAGGATCAGGAAATTTTGAATTTGAATCCTTTATCAGGTATTTATTAGCTGCTTGACCCTGAAGAAGTCATTTAATTTCTCTAAATTTCCGTTTTCTCATCTGTAAGATGGGAATAATAACAACATCTACACCAAAGACAGTTTTTATGAGAATCACTGATTTAGAACTAGAAGATACCTCGGAGGCTATGTAGTCCTATTCTCTCATTTTATTTTAGCCTTTTTTTTTTTTCTGCTGAGGCAATTGGGATTAAGTGACTTGCCCAGGGTCATGCAGCTAGGAAGCGTTAAGTGCCTGAGGCCAGATTTGATCTCAGGTCCTCCTGATTTCAGGACTGATGCTCTATCCACTGTACCACCTAGCTGCCCTTACCACTCTCTCATTTTACAAATCGGGGAACCGAGGGTCATAGATGGCTAAGGATTCAGGAAGATAGCTAGGATTTCAGCCCTAGGTTCTCTGCTCCTAAATTCAACAGTCTTTCTACTACGTACATAAAGTACTCAGCACACCTTAAAATGCTATATAAATATGAGCTCTCCTATAATTACATGGGGAAAAAGTTTTTCAGAATAACTAGCTTGTATTACATGCTAAAGGAGTTATGTAATTGAATGTATTCCCATCCCTGCCACCATGGTTCTTCCAGGAGCCTAAATGCAAAATGATTGTATTTAGATATGTCTATCTGCCCTACTTACCATTAGTATTGCAATAACCAAACTTCACAACCTTGGAATGGGACGGAAGAAAAAGAGCTAAGATCATCCAGAGATGCAGCTAGCTGGCAACTTGCACTAAAGGGAACTTTTAAAGCAGAAGAAATACTATCGAGGGCTGCCATATATAAATTATATGACCTGGAATTTCCTCCGTGGGGTAACTTTGGTGCTAATCTGGCTACTGCTTTTGCAAACTATATGTGATTGGCAATAAAATTTCGGCAATCCTTTCTCCTTCTCCAAAAAAAAAAGAGAGAAAAAAATGTATAGTGGAGAGAAGTACATCATCCAATTTAGGCCCCAATTTCAGTCCTAATTCTCTTATAAAAAAGCTTTACTTGTACAGAGTGGAGTTAAAGAAGGTATGGATTGCATATTTCCAATTCTATACCTCTTACCTCTCTCACTACCAGTCCAGAAACATTTTATCTGCTTTCCAAGCTCCAGCCCCAGAGGGAGAGGTTCGTTACCAATAGGTATGCAGTTGGTGATGGATTCTTGGTCAAAGCAACCCATACGACTCAGAAAAATATGATCTAGTCCTGTGTAGCAGCCTTCCACTTATCCAAGAAGAAGAATAGAATGTGGAAGAGAAGAGAGTGCTTGGAATCACCCAATTTCTACACTGGCTTTGCATTCCCAATTTCTACACTGGCTTTGCTGGGGCTCCAAATTTGAACTCCTGATCTGATGACCTTGAACCATAGAAAACTCCCAGTGGTGAACTTATAGAAGGATATAGAGAAGAATGACATGGAACAGACAGGCAAGAGCAATCATCGTCAGAGGGAATGTCCATATGGACAAGATTCCAGATTTACTGGGGGATTTTAGTACTCTAGTGCAGAAAATATAAATGATCTGCATTTCCCCAATACATAAGGGAATGGAGACAACGTATGTGAGACATTATTTACATAAAATTAAAGTCAAGCTTTTCTACTTTGTTGCAGAAAACAGTGTCTACCAACGGCCTCCCTTAATCTAAATTATTCTTGAATTTGTGCATTCTTTTCCCAGCACAAAGATTTCATTAAGCTATTTGGATTTACATTGATGGAAAATTCTTAAATTCTTATCAACAAGTGCCATTTTCCCAGTCCACTGAGAGGCAGTATCAAGGACCTGAAATGAAATGAATGGCTTTTGGTTCGGAGCTTAATGCAATTGCATCCCTGGGATAAGTTATCATTAGTTTAAATAATCAGTACCTCAAGTGGGAAAAAGGCAAAGATTTGGGGTTTTTAGCATGGATTAAAATGAGCATCATTTTTGCTTTAAAGGGGGGATTTGTATCCAGTTAAAGCAGCAGCATTTGGTCTTTTAAGCAATCAATCCTTTTGAGGTTGAAGTTCAAGGATTAAGTCCAAGCTCTTTTGTCAAAAGAGCAGGACAAAGTCTGCTCATCTAGTGGTGATTGGCAGTGGGAGGGAGGGGGATATTAAGTGAGGAAAAGTGGACCTGGAGCTGAATTTTTTTTCACTCAAAATGAGTGGTATTCATTAAGTAGCAACACAAACACGATTGGCCCTGTTCTGGCAACCAAGGGAGAAACCTAGGGAGAAAACATTAGGAGTTTTAATGAAAAAAGACCTTGATTTCTAACCCAAACTCCAGTTATTGGGCAGCATAGGATCATAGATTTCAAAATGGTAGCCACCTTAGAGAACACCTAGTCCAATCTATTCATTCTATATTGAAGACCTATATTGAGATTAAGTGATTTACCCAAAGTCACACAGGCAGGAAGTGACAGAGTCTGGTTTTGAACTCTGGAGTTCCCAGACTGCAACTTTTCGCTTTCAACTATACCATATTCATGATGACACAAAGAGCCATCTTCAAAGTCCCTTTATTTTTTGTCATTCTTGAGACACTCTCCCCTTTCCCCCTCCCAAAACAAAAAAACCGTCATTGCCCGTTGGCCAACTTTTCGGTGATGAGGTTCTCCTCCTTCGCTAGGGTGAGCCTCAAGCAATAGACAAAGGTTTCAGCCAGGCCAAGACTCAGTTTCTTCCATCCTTCTTTTCCTCTCATTAAGCCCGGCCCACAGGTTTAACAATTTTAACGCCTACCCACACTACCTCAGTACTTTCATGTCAACTATTAGGAGAAAAAAAAAATCTTACCTCGGATTTGGCCCAATTCCAGTTGACTTTTTAGATTTCCACCTGTCCTTGTTCTTTGATTGTAAGCTTAATCCTTGCATAAAGAGTGGGCACTTGAGCTCTGCTGCCCTGTCATGTGGCGAAGAGCTTTGGATCATACTACACAAATAGCATCTTGCATATTGACAGAGATGCTGGGCAGTGCCGAGCATATACTAGACACTCAATAAATCCCTGTCAACGGATTGACAAGTCATTCTGTGAACCTTTTTGGAACTTGGAGAAGCAAAATTAAATGCAGGGCAAAGGGAAACTCCATTTTGGTTTCAACGACAAAGTAAATGGCAAGGAAACACTTTATACTCTCTTGGGGGAAATTCTCCTATTCAAGTCAACTCGACAAACATGCATTAAGCAGCCACTACGTGAAGGGGCAAGACCAACGTCAACGCGATTCAATTTAATGTGTATGTATTGAGCTCCTATGTGCTGAGTATTTTTGCTAGGCATTGGGGAGGGGCAGAGAGAGAGAGAAAGACAGTCTATTTAGGAAAAAGCCCACACCCTCCCCATGTTGTGTTTTTATTCAGAAGACAAGATTATGATACAGAAAAATTCAGAGAATCAAAGATAAGAAATATACAATAAAGGACCAAAATTGAGTCAAGAGCCCTACTGTTTGGTACAGACAATATGAATCCCCAGTAGCCAGGTTAGGAGAAAAGAGAGCAATGTGGTCTGGAGTTGTAGGAAATGCATTAGACAGGAGGTGAGGTCTGATACAGGGGGACTAGGGACTTGAAGAGATGAAGAGAATGCACTCTAAGCAAGAAAAACAAGAGGAGCAAATGGGATGATAAACTTAGTATTTGGAGGCATGAAGGTAGTGAATAGAGAAAACAGAGCAGTTAGGTGGTGCAGTGGAGAGAGCATCAGCCCTGATGTCAGGAGGACCTGAGTTCAAATTTGGTCTCATACACTTAACACTTCCTAGCTATGTGACCCTGGGCAAGTCACTTAACCCCAATTGCCTCAGCAAAAAAACAAAACAAAAAACAGCTCAGATTCAGGAAGTCCTGGGTTCAAGTCCTATCTCTAATATATACTAGTTAAATAACCGTGAATATTTAAATCACTTAACATTCCTTTGCCTCAGGCAACTTTCTAAAACTGTAAGTTAGGGATGAGTTGCACTAGTGGCAGGACTTTCTCCATAGGGAGATACCTACACCAACTAAATCACAGCTCTGCCCACCAAACTTCACAATACAGGATATGTTTGTTCATGGCCTTTCTAACAATTTGCAGAGATTGAGGGGAGATTGTTATGAGATGGCCCTATGGATTTGCCAGACCACTAGTCTGGCAACTGAAAGATTTTGCTTTGTAATGTGGTTGGTGTTTTCCAATTGTTATGGCTCTCCAAAATGGAACGGACTCCATCAGAATATGGTGAGTTCCCCTCCCATAATGGTCTTAAAGCAGAGGCCAGAAGACTACTTGTTGGCTACGCTAGAGAGGGGATTCCTGTTCTGGTATAGTTTGGGTTGACACCCCTTCCGACTCGAAGGTTCAATTATTTTATTATGAATCTTGTTGCATAGAGGGACATAATTGGTTATGTTGATTATGGAGGGTCTCAAATGCCAGGATGAGAGTAGTTGGTTTTAATTTACTTATTCTTTTCTTCCTCCTCCACCTCTCTTTATTTTTCCTTTCCTTCCTTCCTTCCTTTTTTCTACCTTTCTATCTTTCCTTGAATTTTCGAAAACAACCAGTTTCAAGCATAGCAGGAAATGTCTTTCACATTCAAGTGAGAAAGTCTGGTAAGCAGCTGGAAATATCAGGCTGAAATTTTAGTGAGACATTCTTTTCTAATACTTCCAATGGCTAGTGTCCTGCCTCCCTATATTAGATTGCTTTTACACATACTTATTTATTTAGATGTTATCTTTCCTGAAAGAATGGAGCCTCTTTGAGACCAGGGACTATTTCTTTTCTGTATTTGTATCCCCAGTGCTCACTGTAGTGCTTTCCACAAAGAGTTCAGGAAATGCTTGTGGATTGATTGACAATATGCTTAGCTCCAATGGCTAAAGTAAGAGTGAAAGCCATGAAAAGACAACTTGCTCCAGACAGAGAATGTGGAAGGAAGATCATATTTTCTCACACTTGTTTTCTTTTCCACAAATTTGAAAAAGAAAAATTTAGATAGATATTTTCTCCTCTCTTAATCTTCCCTTTAAAACAACTACAGTGATGTTGAGGAGAACCTTCTATAAATCCAACCAATGTCATTTGTGCTGGAGTAGAAAAAGAATTAAAATGTAGACACTTAGGGGGCAAGTTAGTATCTACTTTTCTGACCACATTCAACAATGTCTCATTGCTTTCATTTTTATCTATCCTGCATCCCATGGGCTAAGTGTGCAAGCATATTGGCTCCATGATATACCTTGACCCACATAAGGAGAAGTAAGCAATGAGTTAGGAGTGCAGCAGCTACCTTACCAACTGAAGAAACAAAAGCTCTCAAGCCCCAACCCCAAATAGGAAAAACATAAGAAAATCCTAAATTTAAACACAACCTATTGATCTAGTCTTTTAAATACAAATGAAGGCTTATTGAAAGTTTGAGGAGGGATTGCTAAAGGGAGGGAGAACCGTTCAAAGAGCAGGTTCATTTTTTTCTGGGCTGTTGTGTTACACTGGTTAATTGTGTTCTATTATACAAGTACCACTTACACAATTGGGTTCTGTCCTTGGTCCTGACACCTCTAGTATTTTTAATCAATAACATGGATGGAAATACTGCAAGCCGTTTGTTCGATTTGCAGGTGACGAGAGGTAAAATATGTAACATAATCAGGTCCCCAAAAGATATTGGTGGGCTAGAATAAACCAAAGCTAATAAGATGAAATTGAATAAGCACAAATAAGAACCCTTTGCTGGGGTTCAAACAATCAAATGGATGAAAGAAACATGGCAGTTTTCCTAAATGGCAACTAAATGAAATGGCTATTCACATGGGGGGAAAAACTCTGGGAGTGATAGTGGATTAAAAGTTCAATAAGAATAAACAACATGGTTTGTTAGCAAACAAACAAATGTGATTTTTGATTTCATTACAAAAGGCATAGTTTAAAAAAAAAAGACAGTGAACATCAGTCTTTTCCCCTCTCCACCCTCCATGGAATCTGATCTGGTCAGACCATAACTAGAACATCATGTCCTGTGTAAGGTGAAACAAGATCTTGAGAAGGACCATGGCAGACAAGATAGGGCATGTGTGAAGGGTGAAAGCAACCAGGATGATGAAGAGCTTCAAGTTCATATTACATGAGCATCTGCTGAAGAACTAACAATGCTTATCGGAAAGAGAAAAGTTGTGGAGGACATGATGGCTATCTTCAAGACTTTGAAGGGCTATCGTGTGAAGGAGGATGGAAATTATTCTTTGTAGTCCCATAAGGCAGAACTAGAACCAATGGGTAGAAAGTTGCAAGGAGAATGATTCCAGGGCAACATAAAGAACAACATCTTAAGAAGCTGAGTCATTTGCAAATGGGTAGGCCATCTTGGTATATAGTAAGTTCCCTGTCACTAAAGATATGCCAGCAAAGAATGGATGACCACTTTTAAGGATGTTATAGCAGGCATGAATGCTTTAGAGGAGGATCAGACTAGGTGCCCCCCGAAATCCCTTCCAAGTCAGAGAGTCTCTAATTATTGAAGGTAGCTAAGAGTGGGCACAGAGCAGCTCACAGACTCCCATGAATTAAAATCTCTAGGGGAAAAACTAGCTTGGCAGGCACACAATTTGAAGATTCAGAGTATACAAAAAACATTTGGAAACCAAAAGAAAGTTTAGCCAATATAAAAATACTATGTATAAATATACAATATAGACCACTTTTTCTGCAGAAGAAAAAGGAATGAAATATTTCCTCTTGTCTGTGGACTCCCACCTAACAGATATTTAGAACAAGTTAAATGTATAATATATTCCTGGAGCTGAAGGTGTTTCCAAATGCTGGCTCGCCTTCCACTGGAAAGCTGCAGAGGCAGGCCTGTCGCAGTGGCGGGGACTGCCAGATTAAATAAAGAAATTTCAAGGTCAGTCCTATGCCTCTTGTATCCCACATGGTTTTAAAAACCCCTTGTGCTGGCTGCTGGTACAACCCAGCAAACAAACAGATTAAGCTTTCAACCACACAGACATCAGAAAGGTAGGACTTGATGATTTACTGTTTTACTATGTGGAAAGTACCATGGGTAGGTAAACATGTCAGATGCCTGCTCTCTCAATGCATCACTCGTTACTCGCTGAACACTTATTGCCCTTCCAATCTACTTTCCAGGAATTCTGGGAAATCAAACTTTCTTACCTTGCTTTATTTAAAGAGATCCCCATCACTCTGAGGTGATTGTCCATGGGCCAGATAAGAAACCCACTTGTCTTTCTGGTTGGAAATTTACTTTTTCTTTTCCTTTTTTTTCCCAAAGGCTACCTTTCACATAACTGGTAGATACGATCAACAGAGCATAAACACCTAGTGAAAGCCTCCAGTCTTAAACTCCCTTTCAATAGATACCCATGCCATATACAGGATATGTTGCACAGGACCTATAAATCTCAGCCATGCTTACTCAGAGAGGGCATAGGCGGGGGGAAACACCGGCCCTGGTTTGAACGAGCTAGAATCACCCTTCCCACTTTGCTGTATCTCCTGAACTTGTCAAGTATTCTATATTGAAAAATGCAGAAGGCTGAAAGAAGGGGGGGAAAGGAGGAAAAGAACAGATACCCCAAAACAATGACTAATTCTGTTTGCCTAAAACACACACCCGACTTCATGCTTGCTGCTGAAAATCACAGGCATTCACACTAAAACCGCCCACAGCTTTTTCCATCTACTCCATATTCCGTGTGGAATAGGGGTAATAGCACTAGAGACGATGGAGGTGGATACATAGTTGCATCTACCGTTTTCCAGGTATTTGAAGTCAAATGTTTCGAGTGGATAAATGAATACACACATACACATACATATGGGTGTGTGGAGCTCGTAGCGTGAGCAGAGCTGATTTCATCTACCAAAATTCTGGACATTTCATTTAACAAAATGTAAGAATATACCCCACATTCAATTTCAGGTGATGGTATAATGCTAGAGTTGATGACATTGAAACATAACACAAATTGGGAAGTGCTCATTTTATTAATGCTTATCAATTAAGTGTGTTTTTCCCCCCAATTCCTAATAGAGATGGCTCACAGAACACATTTACATTCCCAGAAATGAGTGACTGACTCACTGCAGCTGAGATTACATTTCATCTGAAGAGCAATGACTACAGTTTGAAGTCTGAAGTGTCTACTAGCAAAAGGAGTGCTGAGCTATGACTCTGCAGAGACAAGAAGCCAACATAATTCTAAGCTCCTCAGGATCAGGCCAGGGATACAAGAGCAGCCCTCTCACAGGGCCACTCCCAATCGGATTTATTTATTTTTAAATCAAAGAAATATTCATGAAATTGGCTCTAGATGTCTAGGGTACTTTTGATCTCCTCCTGGGGATGATCCCTGAAACCACGTACACAATGACCTGAAAGAGTACAGGATTAGGCTTTTTTTCTTTATTTCTGTGTCTCCAAGCTTTCTCACCATACCACCACCCAGAAGCCTTCAGCAGCACAAGGTAATCTATATTTCTGTTTTCCTTCACTGCAGCAAAAAATGCCACTCACCATAGTTCCCACACTCCAATAAAAACATATTTATTAAGTCCCCACTTCATGCAAGGGCACGGGAAAATTTGGTACATGTGAAAATGTCCTAATAGTCTTGATTTCTGAATTAACCCCCCTCTTCTTGCACCTGTATTATCTAGTTGTGTTTCCATAGTAAACATTTTAAAAAATGGAAATTCTCTTAACTTTTTTCCCCTTTTCGGGGAATCCAGACCTATAAATTCATTACTGGGAGGAACTCTTGGTCCGGAAACTCCCCTCCATTTTTGTTCTTAAAGCGAATACAATATTATCTCAAGAGGCCTCAACGTGGAGTGGATTGGGGATCAGCCTTAGAGCCAAGAAGACTTGAATGCAAGTCAGCCTCTCCAACATACTGGCTGTGGGACTCTGCCCAAATTATTGAAACTCTGGATGCTTCAGGCAATTCTCAAAATTCCAGATCTATATCAGAGGAGAGAATTTTCACAACAGGAATGATTTACACTGATGAAACCAGAAGTCCAGACCAGTCTTCCCACCTACCCCCTGCAACTTTATCCCTAAATTAAGAGATTACTTTTCAATATTTACATTGCTAGCTAAGGCCTTCTCTATCCAACTTAATTTACCACCCATGTGACTCCCCTAACTTTTATAATTTAGAAAACAGACTTCCTGCTTTGACCTCTGTTCCTATCTCGTTTCATTTTCTGGTTCTCAGGCTTGAACATTATTTTTTTTACTTATCTTCTCCTTTCATGATCCCAAAGCACTCTTGCTATTGTCACCGTGCACTTAGATGAAATCTTCTCTTTGCCTTTAAGGAGGGAAACTGAGGCACCAAGAGGTAAAGCCAGCACTGAGCTTAAGTCCCCAGCCCCCACCCATCCTCCTTGGTTTCTTTTGCAAATTATACCCAAGCCCAAACTGCCTTTCTAACACTGTTAAGGTAGGACTGAGTGTTGTATATAGAGTGCTGTCAAACCTCATTATTCTGGACTCTACCAATTCCGTCTCTGATAACTGACCCTGAACTGCCCTGAAATTTCCTTCTGCACAAGTTATAAAGAAAGGGCTTGCTATGCAACTGAATAATGTAAACAAGATTTGGGAGGCATGTTTAATCTACTCAATCAATCTATTTTTAAGGACTTTAGCATATCATTTGAAAGAAAATGGAAGTTTCTCATTAAGATCACAGCTTTGGAGCTGAAAAGGGGACCTTGGAGGTCATCTTGGGGTCCAACCTCCCTCCTCGTTTTATGGAGGATGAAACTGAGACCCAGAGAAATTTGCTCACCAGGTAGAAAGTAGTGGTGGAAATTTGACTAAATGTCCTCTGACTGGAAATCTGGTCCACTGACCACTGGATCCCAGTGCCTCCGGAGGAGGTCAGGAGATAAGCCTTGTGGGCCTTGTTTTCCAAAATGGTTTGCAGTTCACCATATTTACTGAGTCTGATGAGTCCAGCCTCAAGTGGTCAGAATGTGCGAGAGGTGTGGCTGCTATCACTGCAGTGCAATAGAAAGAGTTCTGAATTTGGAGAGGCGGCATTTCCGTTTGAATCCCAGCTCAGCTTCTGGGTCACCTGTGTGACCTTGTGTGAACAGTCATTTCAGTCTCTCTGGGTTTCAGTTTCCTCAATGACTGAAGGAGGAGGCCAGATTAGATGTTCTCTGAAGGCCTTTCCAGCTCTAGCACTAAGACTTTATGTGTGACTTTGGCCAAGGCACTTCCCTTCCCAGGAATTTAATTTCCTTCTCTTTAAAAACAAAGGGGTTACATTAGATGGCCTTGGAGGTCCCTTTCAGCTCGAAATATGAGAGCCTACAGATATATTTAGATAGAGGCATATAGAGATATAATTTCTATGCTATATAAATTATATTTCTATTTCTTTATTACATTCAAATTTCTATCTATCTATTTATTTATTTATTTATTGCAGAAACATTTTTTTAAAAATTACTTTTATTTTAGTGTCCTAGATTAAATTTTCTCATTTCTTTTTTTTCTTTTTTTTTATTATAGCTTTTTATTTACAAGACATATGCATGGGTAATTTTTCAGCATTGACCATTGCAAAACCTTTTGTTCCAACTTTTCCCTTCTTACCCCCCACCCCTTCCCCCTGATGGCAGGTTGACCAATACATGTTACATATGTTAAAGTATAAATTAAATACAATGTATGTATATTTGTCCAAATAGTTATTTTGTTGCACAAAAAGAATCGAACTTTGAAACAGTGTACCATTAGCCTGTGAAGGAAATCAGAAATGCAGGCGGACAAAAATAAAGGGATTGGGAATTCTATGTAGTGGTTCACACTCATCTCTCAGAGTTCTTTCACTGGGTGTAGCTGGGTCAGTTCATTACTGCTCTATTGGAACTGCAAATGTCTATATATTTATAATCAGAAGAGAAAATTAAGCAGCTTTTTTTTTTTTTTTTTTTTTTTTTTGAGGCAACAGGGTTAAGTGCCTTGCCCAGGCTCACAAAGCTAGTGTCTGAGGTCGGATTTGAACTCAGGTCCTCCTGACTTTCACCTACCTGCCTGGAGCCTATATTTCTTTAATTAAAAAGCCTAAGACTACTCAGGGAGAAAAATGTTGAAAGAAAATATGTTTACTGCCAATTATCGAATAAGTTTTGCTGATAAATGTATCTCTACAACTAAAGTGTGTGGTTACAATCAACCATTCATCTATTCATTCATCTATTCCCCAATCAGCTATCAACACCAGCACCCAGAGCGGACACTGGAACTTCTTAAAGACCTTTGCTGGGAGCTTGGGCAGAAGGACAAACCGTAGATTCCTAAATATTAAAAGAGCACAGAGTGACATTTGCCAAGCCCACAATGAAACCTAATATTTGGTTTGTTGTGCACGTGACAGGGCATTCAAAACTATGAAGAAATCCAGGTCTCAGCCTTCAGTGATTGCCCTCATTTTAGAGGCCCCAGCCAAGCATCCGCTCCCTCCCACCTCCACCCCCTGCCCACCAAAAGGAAGCGAGGAAAGCAATTTCATTTTCAAGGGAGATTAAACTATCGAGCCAAACCGAGCCTGATGGTGCTCTTTTTATCAATAATCAATGGGGAGAACTTCAATCTATGTTAACAATAGACTTGAGGGAGTTACCCATCTGCCCTTATTATGAGACCATGAAAGACTGAGGAACAGACAGAAGTCTTTACCTCTATAACCATTTACCATCCCCCAAGCTGAATTTGAAAGGAAGAAGAGGCTTCCTGGGTTTGGGCCCCCTTTCTCCAAAACCACCCACATCTCTGCATCACTGAGAGTCAAAGTCAACCTGTTTCTAGGCTCTCAAACTTCCAGAGCTGGGATTGGTCTAGTCTGTTCCTCCTCATGTTACAGTAGGGGAAATGGGGCTTAAGTGAGTTGCCTTAGGAGATTGAACTACTTAGAGCCTTTCTGAGTCTTCCTTTAGGGCTTCTTCCCCAAAAGAGAGACAGCAGGAGATAATAGAGCATTGGACTTGGAGGCAGGAAACTTTGGGTTCAAATCCCAGTTCAGATGCTTTTTTACTGTGACCCTAGGAAAACCACTTCACCTCCCTGTGCCTCAGCTTCCTCATCTGTAAAATGGGACTGTACATAGTACTCAGCTCCTGAAACTGTCGGGAAAGTCAAATGAGATGACAGATGTGAATGTTTTGCTAACTTTAAAGCACAACTGAAATGTGACTTATAATTAAATGTGAGTTCCAATATGGGGTCACCTCATCACTTTTCAATCTTTGGGGGGGGGGCAGGATGATGCTAAGAATAAGTCTACTTTGTGGGAAGGTTCTGTTTGTGATGGTAAACTCTCCCGAACTTGAAGGCAATGCCAAACATTTATCATTAGCATCAGCCCCCTCGTCAATAATATCCAGATGCTGTTGCTGCTGATCCAGTGAGGATTAAATTGGGCCCAGTGAAGCTCCCCTGTTAAACTCATTTTGAAAATGGCATTTCCCTCCACTCCAAGGTACTGTCCCATTTGGGTAATTCCCCGTCCCTGAAATCAATCAGAAAACTCCTTGCCAAATATCAATTGCCCACCCTGAAGGTCATTATGGATATTTTCAAAGCCTTCGAGACTGCATTACTGACCTCCAGGTTGGGCAGTTAATGTTTGGCAGGGTTAAGGCCTCTCCACTTTGCCGTGAGCGTGCAGGTTCCTTTCCACTGGGGCATTAAGTCAAAGGAAATGCCATCCTCCATCAGTCACGATGATGTGAAATATCAACTTGGTGAATCACTGTGAACCAGGATAGAACAGAACAGCATGGAGCTCTGCTCCCTCTGGGGTGGGCCAGTGGGTCAAGGGGGCTCAACAGAGAGATCAGTTCTCCCAACAAGGCAATGCCCCACCCATCACCATAATCATGAGCACGAGCATGGAGCCTCTGCTTTGGACTCCCCTCTCCACGTGAGGATAACAAAGGCACTGAAGGTAGCTTTGCTCTCTGCCCAACCCTGTCTAGAAAAGAAACAATCGATCAATGCCAGGGCATTTCCTGATATTTACTGAATGTTCCTCTCCTGCCTAGATTTGGCCTGTTGGCCCTTTCAACCAGTCATTAACTGGTAGGAAATGCCCTCCTCAGCAGCTGCTTTTGTGTAAATAGATACTCTTAGTTTCTGTGTCCCCCAGAAATGCCCGGGTGGTATCTAACACCCCAAAGCAACGTGCGTCAGGGCCAAACCACGAAGAAAAGCATGCTGCCTGCTAAATTAAACTCAAACCACATGATCCAGTCTATAAAATATACAAAACCCGGGGCCCGGTGACAGATTTATTGTGGCCTTACAGAATAAAGCCAAATATCTTTATAGAGGGAAAAAGTACACACACACACACACACACACACACACTCCAAAGCATACTGCTACTTTTGACCCAAACTGTCCCCAAACAGGAAGTAAAAACAAATTAACCAGCTGCAGCCTCCCCAAGTTATGAAGGGGACCAGCGTAACCAGCATTTCCTGTCATTGCTTGTCACCACCAGTGGGTCAGGATTGCTGGGCCTGTTGCTCTCTTTGCTTAATGACTGAAAATGGGAAGCTGGTTTCTTTGCAATTTGAGGGGTAAAAAATAAGGGGGACTATTGTCCACTCCGGGCTCGCCTATGGAAAATGAGCGTAACCTTGAGAAAAAGTATTTATTTAACCTTTGCTAGAGACACTTAACTAGGGCACACCCCCCCTCCCCCGGAAATGATGCCCTAGAATAGCTCAGTTTGAGTTGCTTCAAAACGTGGCCATGATTTTGACTGGAGAGAAGCAGTTGCGGAGACCCACCCTTTCCAGGAGCTTGATCAGAAACTGATAAAGGCACATCGGGCAGGAAAATATTCCTCCTGGAGAACCAGCTGGCCCAGGGCCTGGTGGGTTTGGCTGGTTGGTTTGAGGCTGGCTCATGCCCTCGGGATGAGGTGGGCCCCTCTCAAGTGTGCTCCTGAGCAGGCTGGCTGCCTTGCAAAGAGCCCCATAGGTCTCATGCCTTGGTTTTCTTTTTTCAAGTTAGCACACTGCACACACATGGATTTGGGGTTTGTGCCTTCCTCTCCCACTGAGAAACTCCAAATCCCTCATTCTGTACTTCGGGTCTGTCAACTTTGAAGGCCTTAAGAAAAGCAGCTTTTGCCCGGGAGTGTTCCCCGTCAGGAAGGAAACCTCCTTTTTGCCCTTCTGTGATAGATGGCTGAAAGTAGCTGCCGCCACCCCTCCCCTACCCCCCCAAGTGAAAAGGGGGACAAAGAGGGTGTTGGAGACCCAGTCAGTCCATCAGTCAGTCAGAAGTGCCGCCAAAATCCCAGGACGTTCTCCAGCCAGGCGGGCCCTCCCTTCGGGAGTCTGCCAATCACGGGCCACTGCCCAGCCAGGGTGCAGGGGCTGAACAGACTTCTTATTGACATGGCTTATGTCTGCAGGGTGCAGTTCTCTGCAAGGCTTTCATCGACAGATCTGATTACAAGGGCACATTCACCCCCAATTTTATGTACCCAGGAGCCCTTGGACAGAAAATAGGGGAGGGCTTGCTTGTAAAGAGGGGCCGGTCTTCACTGAAGATGGCCCTTCTCCACTTAGCCCAGGCTGCCCAAAAGAGATGTTTGCTGACTGACCCAAGTGGGGAGGTTTCATTTATTTGCGTCAATCACCCAGGAAAACAAACCCACTGGGGGCTTCTGTCTGACTCTCTAAAAATAGCCAAGCTCGGAGAAGTCCGAAGCCTGGAGGCCAATGGGTTTGCTCGGAGCCCTGGAGAGTGGGCACTGGGGCCCCTGCTGTTCACTGAAACTTCCCTTCCTGGGCTACGGAAGGAGGGATTTGGTACAAGGAGCGCATCCGGCTCTGTGTTTTGTTCAAAAGTCTGTTCTGGAAAAAAAAAATCAAATACTCCAGACAGACTATTGAAAATAAAAACAATCCACAAAAAAGTATGGGCTTCTGCCTTCAATAGAAGGTCCCGTGTAAGGGCCAAGAGTAACCTTAACACTACATGACAAATTAATTTCCTCAATTAGTAAAGCAAATAAATGCAGAATCATGCTACAGGATACAGGCCCAGGCTAAAATTACCTTCTCTTTTTCTGATGTTTTATTTTATTTTGGGGGAAGGGGAAGAGGAAAGAAATCGGTTAAATTCTAATCTTCCTAAGTCCCCTCTGGAGGGGAGGCACTGCGCTAGGCACTGGGGCTCTTGCAGCAGAAGGAAAGGTGAAATGAAAACTGCCTGCCCTAGCTTTCTCTTTCCTTACCCATCTCTCCTGAGCAAGCCTCCCCCCCCCCCCCTTTTCTTCTTCTTTCTTCCCCTGCAAGCTGCCTGCTTCCTCCTCAGGCCTGCCCCAGTTTGGCCGGCTTCCACTGACATAAGGAGAGGAGGTGAAGCTCTGCCCGAAGGGGTACGGTTATCTGGGCACAAAAGAGAATTGTGGTGGCTTTCATCTGGGCCACCATTTGGACTTGGCTTTTCTGGGTGCCGTAAAAAGAGCAGCCATTCATCCCAGTATCTCAGGAAATAAAAAACCCATGCAAATTCACCCTCTAAATAGGCAATCAGTGTTTCCCTGGAAAGGAGACAGGTCCCAGGGTCTTTTAATTTTCACCTGGGACAATTACTTTTTCAACTCCATAGGAGAGCAGAACGCAGAGTGTGGCTCACTTGGGTGGGGAAAGCCATATCCTTTGCAGGTCTGGTCCAAAAGGGAGCCCTAGGAGCAAGGAGGGATTGCCTGGGACACGTACAAGACTCACGCCATTCCTCGGGGTGGTACCTGCTCTGCAGGAGGAGACTGGGGGGGGGGAGGGAGGCACCGGCTGGGGTATGTCAATGGGATAGCGTAAGGAAAGCATTTTGCAAACTATAGGGCACTATATGAATTCTACTGCTCATCATTATTATTGTTATTCTGGTCTGCAACATGGGGGGGCACCCGCTTTGGTTCCTCTTTGTGGAATATGAGGGGGGCATTAGCTGGGGTTTCTATCCATAACAGGGAGGGGGGGGTTATCATTGAGATTCCTGTCTGCCATGGGAGCATGAGGAAGGGCAACATTTGGAAACACTGACTGCAGTGGGAAGGGGGGGGGGGCACCAGCTAGCATTTCTGTCTGCAGTAGGAGTGGAGAGGAAGCTAGATGGGCTCTGTGTCTGCAGTGGGAGCAGGGGGACACCTGATGGGTTAACTGAGATTCCTGTCTGCAGTGGGAGAGGATTACAAAATGGGGTTCCGAGTCTAAAGTCAATGTGGGGAGCGACAACTGGGATTTATGTCCCTGGTGGGAATGGGGAGCATCAGCCAGGCTTCCTGTGCCCAGTGAGAGTAGGGATACTAAATGGGTTCTTGTCTTGAGAGTGGGGGGGGGACCAGCGGGAGTTGAAAGGCAGAATAAGGGGGGGATAAAATCAGATGCTTGTCTGTAGTAGTGGGGGACAGCAGGTAGGATTTGTTTTCAGTTGGAGGGAGGATCCGAGGGTATTAGTGGGAGTGGGGAGGGGGCAGATGAGGGTCCCACTTTGGGGTGAGAGCAGAAGGGGCGCCAGTTGAGGATTCTCTAAGTATTGGGCATGTGGGGGTCTCTGATGGGCTTCCCTCTGCAGGAAGAGATGGAGGGCCGCCAATTAAGATTCTTGCCTGCAGTGGGTAGGGGAATCAGATGCTGAGGGAGCCATCAGAATGTCTATGGTGAGAGTAGGGGAATAAAAAATAGGCTTCATGCCTGTAGAAGGAGTTGGGGGCAGCAGCTAAGACCTGCGTCTTCAGTGGGAGTGGGCTCTGTGCACCAGCTAGAGTTCCTGTGAATAGTGAGAGTAGAGGAGCGCACTGGGCTCCAAGTTCCCATCTGCACTAGGAATGGGGGGGTGCCAAATGAGGTTTGTGTCTATCATAGGAGTAGGGGGGTCGAAAGCTGAGATTCATGTCTGCAGTGGGGGGGGGGCGGGAGGTAGCTAGGGTTTATGTCTGCAGTGGGAGTGGTACCAGCTAGGGTTCATGTCTGCAGAGAGAGTAGGAGGGGCACCAGTTGAGATTCTTGTCTGCAGTGGGAAGGGGGGTATCAGTTGGAAGTACTGTCTTCAATGGGAGTAGGAGGGACACCAGTTGAGATGACAATCTACAGTGGAAATATAGGGGGGGGGAATTAACCAGTTGAAATTTCTATTTGCAGATTGGAATTCAGCTTTGGATTCCCTTGCAGTTGCAGCCCACACTATCTTTTGTGATTCAGTTTCTTTGGCCCCTTAAAATGCAGGTGATGCCCCCCCCTTCTATGTTCCTAAAGTGTACTCGCGTTGGACCTATTGGACGATGAAGAAAGTTGATGGGGGGGAACGAAACCTACTTGAGTGATTGAATTTTAGGAGTGGAGAGAAGGGAGAAGGAAATCAGTCCATTTTCAGGGCTTGCAGATCCTGGTATATCAAATAGGCCATGGGCTCTCCCTCAAGCCAGCCTGGTCTTGGGCTAGCCTTCCAATGCCCAGTTCCTGGGAGGTTTACTTAAGGAGGCATCCCACAAACTGGCTGGCTAAAATCAGGAGTCTTAGCTGCCGGAGTTTCTAGCCCTGAGACGATTTAGCAGCTGATAGAAGTGCTTCCTGGGAATGGCCGTCACATTTTAACAAGCAGAGTTAAGCAACTCTGCATCTCCTGTAATGCTCATTTAAAGCAGGGGGATCCCGGATTCCTCATGCTACCTTGAGAATGAATGAGATAAAAAGAAAAGCAGCACAGAAATATACAGGATTCTTCTAGAATTAAGATGGTGGTGGTCCTCCTCCTCGTTATTACTGTTGTTATTATTGTTATTACTATTCATCACTATCCCCCTTGAGTCTGGAAGGATTCGGTATTCGACAGGTTAATTGCCTGGATTGGGAATACAGGATCTCTCATTATGCCTCAGTTTC
Source organism: Sminthopsis crassicaudata (assembly GCF_048593235.1). Classification (NCBI taxonomy): domain Eukaryota; kingdom Metazoa; phylum Chordata; class Mammalia; order Dasyuromorphia; family Dasyuridae; genus Sminthopsis; species Sminthopsis crassicaudata. The sequence continues at coordinate 46,318,380 of NC_133623.1, read as the reverse complement.
CTCAAACATGCCTAATAATTGACAGAAAATCCTTTGTCGCTCTCAGCTCTTTTGAAAGAAAGAAAAGGAAAAAAAAAAAAAAGACGAAAAAGCAAAAAGAAAGTTCAAAGGACCAGGTAAGACTCTAGAATCTTTTAGAGGACTGTGGTCCTTTGGGCTGGCTGGGAGTCCACCCTGACCTTTCTGAGCCTGCTCTATCTCTTTACAATAAAAATGATTCCACTTTCTTCCTTGATCGTATGATTGTTCCTCATCAGGTTTTTTTGTTGTTTTTTTTTTTTTAAATTTTAAGACCACAGTCATCCGTTTAATAGCAAGCAGGACTAAGTGGCAGATTTATTAGAGCTCTTTACTGGTAGGCTGGAATGACCTGAAAAGAACTTTTCTTTAGGCGAAGTCATTAACACCTGATAAAGTCTCCGATAGCCCGCTCAGCCCGCAGCCCCACGGCTGCGGTTCACGTGGGGGCATCGGAGCCCCTGGCCCGCGTCCTAGCCATTTTAGGGAGAGGAGGAGGGCGCGCCCTGCCAGGTTCCTAATGGCATCCTCGTCGGGCTGCGGATAAAATTACTTCCCCTTCCCCCCATGGAAGCGTACATTGGATTTCCTTGGAAAATAGTCCTGCCCCACTGTAGCTGCGCGCGGCCGCTTTCTCCCTTGCTTTTTCAATGAGCCACAGCCATATTATCCTGAGGACAAACCACGACGTCCTCCACAAAAACGGCCCGAGCCAGTTGGTTTCGGTGGTCTCTTTTTTTTCTTTGCCCTAAAGGGTACCAGACTAGTACCGGGAGGTTCAACCGGGGGCGAGGGTGGGAAGGCGAAGAGAGCTCCACGCATCTCTTCTGTCATTTAAAAAAGAGAACTTCGCCGGGCTGCCGCAGGTATCACAGCACCCAAGTGAGGCGGCCGCCTGACACCCGACACTATCGCCTCACTCTAACCACGGGCTCCAATTCCGAGTCGAACTCGGGCGGCGACTTATTCCTGCTCCGTGTGCCCCCAATCCCGGCGTCTCTAACCCTCTCCCCCCAAGGCTTTCCCGCGGGAGAGGGGGATCCAAGGGCGGCTGTCCCGGCAGCCAGGCCGGCCCGCTCGGTCTCCGGCCCCCGGGGGAAGCGCTGTCCGAGATGCTCCGCCGACTTGGCCCTGGCGAGCCGCAGGCCGGGTAGCACGAGCCTACCGGCCACCGGCGTGCATTACAAGTCCGGCGGAATGCAGACAATGAAGTGAAACCGAGCCGGTTTCGTGGCAAGTTCTCGTCTGGAGCCCCGAGGGACTTTCCGCTCGAACCCGGGGCCGCGGGGAGGGCGGGGAGCGGGCGACGCGCCCGCTTTGGCCTCCCTTCGGACAGCCCTTCCTCTAAAAGGGCGCCCCCCCCCCCAGCCGAGCTCCCATTCCTGTATACACTGCAGCTCGGGAAATTCCTAGAGAGGACGGACACATGGGGAGCAAAGGCCCGGTTCCGAATCGGGGGCCCGGCTGCCACGAGTGCCCCCTCCGGCCTCCCGTATTCTCCCCTCCCAAAGAGCCCCCCGGCCAGCAGGCAAGCTCGCGTCCCCTCTTTTTGCTAAGTGGCGGGTCGGAGGGGGGCGAGCGGGAGCGGGCCGTGCCTCTGCGCCCCCCCCCCCCCCCCCGCGTCTCCCATCAGCTAGTCCTGCCAGGTGGTGCTGGCTGAGCACTATTGCGGCATGTGTCAAATCTGACACCCGTGGCTGTAATTTAAGAGCTCTGATGCGCAGAGGGCTGCAATGATTCAGCAAGGAAACCTCGGAGAAGGCAGGACCTAAGGAGAACTGGCATCTGAGTGTGTGCCCGGGCAAAAAAAGGGGGGGGGGAGAAGTTGCCACCTGGCCAGGCTGGCCCCTGGCTTCGGGAGCGTCCTGCTGCGGCCCACCTCCCAGCCCCGCGGCCTTTGGCCTCTCCCGCGGGGGGAAAGAAAGCCCTCCAGCTCTCTGGCTCAATTACCAATGACAAGAGCAAAACAGTCCGTAGTAAACAGCACTTTAACTGGGCTCTGCTTCTTTGTTTCTAGGCAGACTACAGTGCGGTGGCAAAGCCGAATAAGTGCGCATGCCCTGGGAGATGTACAGAAAAATCTTTTGGCTCCCTCTCTTCACCCCTCTCACTCTCTGGGCAACTATTGTGCCATGGGAGTCTGTCAAGTACTTTCTGCTGCTAGGGAAGACACGAGTAGTCAGAGATGGGAGCAGAAAAGCCAGCTCCCAGGCAAAAAAATAATAAAGGCACCGTCCGGGAAAGGAGGGGGCTGTCGGAGAGCGGGGAGGGAGAAAACTGAAAACGGGGGGAATGTTCATTTCGGGTTTTTTTTTTTTTAAACAAAAAATGGAGAGGTCGAATCAGCCAGTACATGAGCTCAGACCTCGAGAAGGGAGCGATTTTAGCCACTGCCCAGAGCCCAGTGTTCCTCCCTCGCCAGCATTTGTAAAACGACCAACTGTCCCTCTCCTAAGTGTTCGGGATTGTTTCTGAAAGCGGGGTGCGGGGCGCGGGCTGGGGGCAGAGTCGGGGCGCACTGACCAAAACCGGCAACCTTTTCGAAACGAAAGGAAGGGAAACGTTTTGACTCTGATTGCCGTCCTGTCGGCTGTGGAGCTATGCATGTAATCTGCTGCGAGTCCCGGATCCACAAAGCGAAGGGAAAGTTCGCCCACAAAGAAGCACTTCCCTAATAAAAGGCAGACGAGAATGAATGCCACGCAAAGGACACCAAGACGTGTCCCCCTAAGACAGACACAGGAGCCCCAAATCCCCACAGTAGGTTCGCCGCCTCCCCCCCCCCCCAGCCTTCTTGAGAGACGCAATCAATCCACAAACCAAACTTTCACTACTCATTTACTGCAGTTGTTTTGTTTTTGTTTTTGTTTAAGTGAAGATTCAGGAATGGAAAAGCTCCCCTCGCCCCAAAATCACTTTCGGAACATCCTTTAGAATCTAAAAGCGTCATTATTCTTTCTAGGTCCCAACAGTATTTAAAAGGAGAAGGAGAAGAGAAAG